>NC_056748.1:529397675-529465175 GCF_019279795.1 Protopterus annectens
AAGGTTCACAACCCAGAGACTGGCCACGCTACAGAATGGACATCACATACATGTCAAGCAGAGCACATCCCCGGCCCTCTTCAAGATAAATCTGTAAGAGTGCATGGGGAATAGAATACCCACCCTGGGGATCACTCCAGTGACTACACTCAGTAGATACACTGAGGAGTATCATCAGGTGGCATGATGTCAGGATATTCCCTTGGGCTAGTGTTGTAAAGCCTCCATGGCCATTTGCCTAGTACACACCTATGAAGCTATGAACCTAAGGATCTCCGTCCTGGCAAATGTGTACATGTGCATTAGTGTTTGTGAGTGTGTAAACACATGGGTGAAAGTAGTTTGAGGCCCATCTCACCCAGTCCAACTACCATTACCATACCTTACAAATGCTGTTGATGTTATTCACTATATAGGTACCTTGGGTCACTCTTCACCCTATAGTCTCTGTGGTGCATGTGGTAACTGCATAACACAATAATGCCAATAACTATATAGGTAGGGGTTCTAATCTGAGTCATGGTGTGTGTGTGTGTGTGTGTGTGTGTGTGTGTGTGTGTGTGTGTGTGTGTGTGTGTGTGTGTGTGTGTGTGTGTGTGTGTGTGTGTGTGTGTGTGTGTGTGTGTGTGTGTGTGTGTGTGTGTGTGTGTGTGTATCTGTGAACTATTTTCTCTGTTTGAGTGAGAACTATATCCGATGGGTTGGTTTTACAATTTTAGGCCATAGTACGCTGAGTACACATCCCAACGTCCACTTTACAAGGCCTGCTGTCTTCATCCACCATATAGATATCTGTTGACACTCTTCTGCCCAATAAGGCCCATGCTGCATGGAAAAACTATGTGACAATATGGACTGACTAATAAGATAGGTGGGCCTGCTAATTTCAGTCCTGCCAAATGTGTGCATGGCTGTAATTCTGTGTGTGTGTATAACTGTAGGGTAAGGTATATTGAGTACATTCTCACCCAGTGCATCTCCCATTGCCATACTTTCCAAGGCCTGGTGATGTTGATAACCTTACATGTACTTTGCAACACTTTTCAACGTGTAAGCTTTGTGGCATGTGTGATAAATGCATACCACTGTAGTAGCAATATGTAGGTAGGGGTTCAAATCTTAGGCCTGGCATGTGTGTGTATGAAAGAAGAGTATCTTGTGTTTGTGTGAGGAACTAGATCTAGTGGATGGCCATGGTTTAATATTTTATGCCATGGTACTCCCAGTACACATTACTAGGTCCACTGTATGAGGTCTACTGTTCACATCAATCTTAGTGGTATCTGTAGACACTCTTCAGTCCTATAAGCCCTGTGCAACAGTTTTGAACAGTATGGTATGAATAACAACATAGGTAGGGCTGCTAATGTCAGTTCTGGCAAGTGTGTGTGTGTGTGTGTGTGTGTGTGTGTGTGTGTGTGTGTGTGTGTGTGTGTGTGTGTATGTGTGTGTGCGTGTGTGTGTGTGTGTGTGTGTGTGTGTATAGCAGTGGTTGTGAGTGTGTAGACTTCCATGTGACACTATTATGAGTACTCTCACACCCAGTACACCCACCATTGTACACCCACCATTTACAATAAGTTATTATTTATCTTAAATGGTTAAAAACATTTGTATAATTGTTTAATTGTTGATGTCATTTCCTGTATAGTTAAATATTTAAGGGAGCTTGGATAACAGTTTTTGTATGTTTTTTGAAGAAGTTCACGCATTAAATTCAGTGGATGAAAGCACTAAAACCTTGAGTTCTCATTTTCTGTTACTTTGGATTCACTACTGGATGGGTTGGATCGTATTACAAGATTTCTACTGTTTCTTTTTTCATTTCTGGTTATTTGGTGTGTCTGGGAGAGATCCATGGCAGCAGAGAACGGGAGCCCAGTCAGTCAGACAAGTCAGACAGGTTTACTTGACTTGTCAGTGTATCCAGTTCCCGAGAGTGTGTCCGCTTTGACTTGTTCTTCTCAACACAAGTCTCAAGAGGAACTTATTTCCCTTATAGTACGTATTGTCAAGGAAAATTTGGAAAATCGAACAAATCAAATAAATATGTAGTAAATCAAAATAGCAGGACTGAGCGAAAACAAGTGTAACACTTAAAGTTCAAAGTACTTTATTATCAATAATTAATAATTAATAAGATAAGCGCTTTCGCTGTGTAGCTTCATCAGATCTTACATTCATTCTAAGATTCCACATCTTATATATACACATACTTTGGATCCAACAGTGCTAGCCTTAGTAATAAACAAAATATGAGTGAATCTTTCACTAAATTCTCCACCTTTTTTTCATCCGATCATATAGAGATTAAGCAGATTATAGACAAACACTGGGGTATATTGCAGATAGATGAAGACATTAAACAGATAGTAGGAGAAACACTGAGGTTTATTTTTAAGAATAAACACAACTTGAAAAGAATGCTATGCCATCCTAAATTTGATAAGAAATCTATACAGAATGGATGCACAAGACGCTGTGGTCGCTGTAATTTCTGTTGTTACATAGACAGTAAGACAGAATTTTTTCATCCTGATCAACAGAAAGTTTTTAATATAAGAGCTGAAGCTAACTGCATGACTTCTCATGTGATATACCTAGCTGTTTGTCAATTATGTTCATCCTTCTATGTTTGTTAAACAAATCGACCACTGAGGGATAGGATAAGGGAACATGTATATCACATAAGGAAAGGTGCACTACATAATGCTCTTGCCAAGCATGTAGCATTGAATGAAGACAAACATAGATTTTTGTTTAAGGTACTTGAAGTAATTACTCCCAACTCTAGAGGGGGTGACATTAAGATATATACAGAGGGTAAGGAAACCAAATGGATAATTCTACTAAGATCAGATAAAGGACTAGGCCTCAATGATAGGGTCTCTATCAAGCCAAAATTAAGACAGCATAGAAACATTAGATAAACCCCCTAGAAATAGGTATTCCATCTGTCTGCACACTAATTGTCTTCTATATTACTACTATGTCATTATGTCATAGATTTGGTTACCACATGTAGTGTTTTATTTTATTTTATAAGACACTATATTAATTTATACTTACATATACATGAAATCTTATATGTTAGACATTAAGCATACTTGTCTATAGAATCTTTTTTACACTAATATCTATTTTAAATTATACATATATATGTACTAACTGATATACATTTTTTATATATAACTTTTTTATATATACGTTTTTTATGTATACCTTATATATGAGATTGTTTTTAAATGATTTTATCTTTATTAGATTTGTATATTAAGCTAGGTCTTTGATGTTTGCCTGCTTCTTTAAATAATCATACCAATTAACTTACTTGATTGGTTAATTGTTTAAAACCTGTGTATATATAAGATGTGGAATCTTAGAATGAATGTAAGATCTGATGAAGCTACACAGCGAAATCGCTTATCTTATTAATTATTGATAATAAAGTACTTTGAACTTTAAGTGTTACACTTGTTTTCACTCAGTCCTGCTATTTTGATTTACTACAACTTTGATTTATACTGCTTGCATGAGCATTTACCAGCATAGCAGCAGCCTCTATTATTTGTTTTACAAATCAAATAAATATGTTTAACAACATCGAAGGAGGTGGAACATCGTCCACCGATGGTTCAAAAACAACAGTGAAATACAGTGAAAATGCTTCCGAATGTGGAGATATTTTGCACTCACCGCTGAGAGATACAGGAAGTGATGTGCCGGTGGTATCTAACGGTACTCAAGCAATGGTTCCTACTATGGCAGCTATGAATGTTTCTATTGTACACAGCGACAGAACAGAGGCTAACGTGTGGGATTATGTTTGCAAAAACAAAGCAAATCCTTTTTCTGGTGTTACAATGAACATTATGGACACAACAACAAGTAAGTCAAACACTGACACTATTTACTTGGATAAAGTTAATTGTAAAAAAACTATATATGAACTTGAAAAAACAGTTTTCAGGTATGTTACCTTAGAACTAGCGATATCCTACTTGGAAGAATGTATCTGCAGGAAACCTGTGCCACTAGGGTTGCGCATGGCCAAGTTTCCGAATTGTATAAAAGTAGGAGATGAATTGAGTGAAAACTTGATAGAACTATATAATAACACCGGTTTAACAATGATGCGTTTATTAATAGTTCACTACCAAAAAGAATTGACTGCAGTCAAGGACATGGTCAAAGATTTAGATGAAAAAATTAAAAGATTTAGCAGTTTCAAACAGAATGCAGTGATGTATAATGGGATCGAGGCGAAAGCTGATAGACATAGAGCCACTATAGTGGCCAGAAAACAGTCCAAATTAAAGAGAGATATTTTAGCGTATCAAATGAAACAGGCTTATCTATCACAAGATATGGTGGTGAATGCATCAGCGATTACCGGACATTTAAATGGGAGTAATCATTTGACGGGGGGCAACACAGAGACCGTTGGAAATTTAAAAACAACACAAGTTTTGGTTGAAAATAATGTTACTGTTGATAGTAGAAGTACCACTAATGAAAATGGCACCAATACCAATGCACAGACTGGCATTTGTACAACAGAGAATATGGTACACAATCGAGTGAATTATGCAGAAGCAGTTTCTAACGGTGTGCAGGTGCAAAATTCTGGCCCTTTTCCCATGATTCCTGTACAAAACAAACAAACTTACAGGTGAAACAACACCACCAAGAACAAATGGAAGGGCAAGAGCAAAGGGAAAAATTACCAACAAAAAAGGCAAAAGTGATGAACAATTTGGAAACAAGAAAAACACCAGAACACTTTTGTATTAGTGTAATTAATTTGTCAAACACTGTCATATTAAATGAAGCAGTAAATGTTTTGAAAAAGGGTTTTTCATTCATACCAACAAATAACATAAATATAGGGAAATTGTTGGTGGACTTCAGGTTATATTTGAGAAAACTTAATTTAAGTTATGTCATGCAAGATGTACTTGAAAGACCTACCACTGCTTTCAACAAAGAACCTAAGAAAGCAAGCACATTCAATCCTCCCCTTCACACCACTCTTCAAGTATTTCAAAACATATGTAAGAATGATTTTAGAAAGGTGATTTTTTCCAACTATTCACAGAATTTAAAACAAAAAGAAAAGGAAGCCTTAAACGATCTATGCACAAATTCAGACATCAGAATCATGAAGGCCGATAAGGGTGGTAAGATAGTTGTTATGGATACCATTCACTACAATAATTCTATTTTAGAATTGTTGAATGACATTAACACCTACAAAAAAGTCAATATCAAAGAAGTGAAACAAAACTTCAAAAAAGTTGACGTAGCTCTGTTTGATATGTTCAGTCAAGGCGAGTTAGATTACTATAGGTATGAGTACCTTCAGGTGGAACATCCAAAATTGGCAACATTTTTTGGTATACCCAAGATACAAACTAATCAGGGAATACCCCCATTTAGGCCTATTGTATCAGCAAAAGGCTCAAAGACTGAAAACATATCAATTTGGCTTGATTACTTACTAAATCCTATAGTGCAAAATTCCAGATTTTACATCAGGGATTCTTGGCACTTATTGGAAGAGCTACGTAACTGAAACACATCGTTGGATACAACATTATTTGGCACTCTTGATGTCAGGTCCCTATACATCTCGATCAATGAAGAAGAGGGATTAGAATATCTTAGGGAATATCTTATCAGTCATACAAATTTTGGTACCAACAAGACAAATACTATTTGTAGTCTGATGGAATTAGTCCTTGAAAATAATTTTTTCAGATTTGACAAAGTTATTTATAAGCAGATTTCAGGTGTAGCAATGGGAGCAAGAGTAGCTCCATCGTTTGCAAATTTGGTAATGGCAAATTGGGAGTTAAAGTTTTTAGTGAAACATCCAAGTTACACTAAGGTACAATCTTACTTTAGATATATTGATGATTTATTTTTCCTATGGACAGGTACACAAGAAGAGTTTTTTGGTATGGTGGAAGACATGAACAAAACCACAAACTTTTTACATTTTAAAATAAGTGGTTTTGGAGAGAATATTTATTTTCTGGACATTTCTTTAGGTATGGATAAAGTCAACAATTTGTTCAACAGCAGAATATTCAGAAAAGAGATTTTTGCTAATCAATGTCTACACAAGGACAGTCTACATCCACCACACATGAAAAAAGGTGTGGTTTAAGGGTCAAATGATCCATTTAAGTAGGCTCACGACAGATGACAGTATTTTTTCTGAAGAAATCATGTTCTTGAGATCATTGTTTGTTCACAGAGGTTATGCAGTGGAATGGATACAAAGGATAGAGCAGGAAATAATTCCTTTAAGACAAGGCATAGCCAAACCTATTTTGTTATCTGGTGACATCTGTCTAAGTTCTGATTCCAAAACTGGTGACATTGACAACAATTACAACATTGCCTTCCCTTTACCCATAGTAAACGAAATGTGGTTAGTAAAAGGTATAATAGAAAACAATTGGAAAGTGTTGTTGGGCAATAAAGAATTAGTAGTCACTTTAGGTACTAGACCTAAATTCACCTACAAAAACGTTGTTAATCTGAAGTCCATGCTAGAAGCTGGTAATACAAAACGTCATGACACAAGTAGAATAGTTAGTAACAAGAGAGGTACGTTTGCCTGTCAAAATTGCAAACAATGTAGGTTCATCAGTAATAGTTCAAGTACATTTGTCAAATCTCTAAATTATACCATCTGGGCTAAAGGTTATTTTAATTGTAACACTGATTATGTGGTTTATTTTGCTCGGTGTGTGTCTTGTGATCACTTTTATATAGGTAAAACCAAAGGAATCTTGAAACGAAGGATTTATGAACACATCTTGGCTATAAAAAACAAAGACAAGTTTAATTCTTTGGCAAAACACTCAGTCATTTGTAAACAATTTAAGAAATTTGAATTTTCAGTGTTAGAACAGATTAACAAAATTGAATATGGTGGTGACCTAAACAACATTTTAGAATGTAAAGAAACATTATGGCAGCTAGTATTGGCTGCAGATAAGTTGCCAGAACTCAATGAGTCGATCAATTTAAAATGTTTTTTACTGAATGGTTAATTTAGCAATATATATCACAATTGTACTTTTTAGTGCACTTTACATCATTAATTTTATTTTAAGTATGAATTCATTGGTACTAATTGATGAGTTTTTTAAAAAATACATATTAGGGTTTTACGTGTCAGTTAGTTGCATATACAATTTGTTTAGAATACTGAATTCATTAGAGATTCACATTATTATTTTACAATAAGTTATTATTTATTTTAAATGGTTAAAAACATTTGTATAATTGTTTAATTGTTGATGTCATTTCCTGTATAGTTAAATATTTAAGGGCGCTTGGATAACAGTTTTTGTATGTTTTCTGAAGAAGTTCATGCATTAAATTCAGTGGATGAAAGCGCTAAAACCTTGAGTTCTCATTTTCTATTACTTTGGATTCACTACTGTACACCCACCATTGTCATACCTCACAAGACCACATGATGTTATTCACCTTATAGGTACCTTATAACATGCATCACACTATTAGTCCTGTGCCACCTGCAATATCTGCATAAGAGTGTGCTACCACAACTTGATGGGTAGGCATTACAAACACAACACTAGCAACTGTGATCCTGTGCATGCATATGTGTGTGTGTGTGTGTGTGTGTGTGTGTGTGTGTGTGTGTGTGTGTGTGTGTGTGTGTGTGTGAACAGTATTCTATGTGTGTATGGTCAACACAAACCTCTCTGGGGTTGTGGGTTTTAGCAATCTGAGGTGTGTTCCACCCACTACCCTTACCATTGTCCACTCTACAAGAGCTGATGTCAACAACTATAGACTTATATACACCCCAGCCCTACAAGCTGTGAAGCACATGCAATAACTGTTACATACACCTGGGAAATGTGTACAGATACAGCTGTACCTCAGCTATGGCATGGTTGATGTGTTACCACACTGCCATAACCATCATTGGTGATGTCTGCAGGGCCATATCCTGCTGACACACAGACACCTGGAACACAAACAGAATACAGCATGTGAGAACACATTAACTTACCATTACTAACACCAATAATGCATCATGGCTGAAAAGGTACACACACACTCTGATGTGTACCCATTACAAATGCCACATGACAGCACCTTATACAGCATTAAATAGCTACACTGTATTAAAGTCACCCTGTGCATCAGATCCATATTAACATGTCCCCGCATTGATGGTATGGAAGGCAGGGATGTGGCACAGGTATCATCATATGCACAGGATGCTGTGATGGTTTGCCAGAGGCCTAGGCTGGGCCATACAGTTGACATCATGTGTGTGTGTCTGTGGGGTGTTCAATAAATGGGCTGTACAGGGGTAGTGTGTGTGTGTGTGTGTGTGTGTGTGTGTGTGTGTGTGTGTGTGTGTGTGTGTGTGGAGGTGACTTGTCTGATGATAATTTGTATGTGTTTGTATGCACACAGTCATGCCATGTGGCCACCCTACACAGGGGTAATTTAGACAGCTGTGAGCAGTACATGGCAGGGTGTACAGTGTACAGTCTCTGGCCATGGACATGGGAACTGGTCCTGCCAGGGGTCTCATCAGCACCACCAGGGCCAAGTCCAGATGCAGTACTACTCCCTGATGGTGACTGCTGTCTGCTGGATCCACATCCCTGTTGGGACCAGCCAGGACCTGCTCCATCATGGCATTGACAGCACACCCCCTTCAGTAGTGCTGGTGGTACTGCCAGTATGGGAATGTGATGGTGCATGGCCACGTAGACCCTCAGCTGATTGTGGTGATGGTGCATGGCCTCATAGACCCTCAGCTGATCATGGTGCTGCCCTGTGTCTATGTGGCTGCTGGCCATCTCCCACCAAACACTCAAGCACAGATATTCCATGGTCAAGGAGTGCCAAGGTCTCCCCCCACCATCTTTCTATCCATAAAATCAGTATGCTCATGGGTGGTCACAGTGAGTTCATGAATATCATTATGAACACTAGGGGTGTGCTCATCCATGACCTTGCTTATATGTCTGGTGTTACATTCATTGCATGCCTGTGCCTCCATGATGGCACAAAACATGTGTCTAGTGACTGCTGCTGTGGCACTTGCAACAACAGCATGATGGGCTGCAATCCTCCTCTGAGCATCCCTGCCCATTTGCCTGTGTGGGACCTCACCAGCACTCTGGCTATGGCTAGTGCCTGCACCCTCACTTGCCATAGTCACCACACTAGCCTGTTCCATGTCACCACACACCAACTGTCCATTATCTGTGGCCACTGGTGACAGGGTATGTGTGGGCATTGTAACTGTGTGCGGGGATGGGGTTGACAACAGTGGAATGCCAACCAATTGCACAGATTCAGCCCCTGACAACTCCACTTGTGCCTCAATAGGAGCATCATCATGGTCAGTATCTGCAGAAACACTGACATCAAAATCAGAGTGAGATGGACTGCGGCCACCATGTCCATCTGTGAGGAATAAACAACATATGTAAATTACTATCTGTATTATAAGGTTTGCTGGTACACACACACACACACACACACACACACACACACACACACACACACACACACACACACACACACACACATACAGGTGAGGTGCCTCAAAGGCATTACACAGATCTCAATTTAGCCATCTGGGGACATTCACGACACACAGTCAGACAATAACATACACACTCTGGACAGATCCTCAGCATCATGCAGTGCAGCCCTTTCCACTTAATGTTACTACTAATATACACCTCTGGGATATGTGAGTGGTGTTAGCAGGTGATGGGCCTTCACCTATCACACACTGCACCCATGTAAACAGTATTGCTGTTCACCTGTATAGCACTGTGGCAACTCCTACAGAACATAACTACCAACTGTACAGAGTTTTGATGAATGTCAAGACGTCTGGCTCATATTTTTGGTCTGTTCCCCATAACCCCTGTGTTTGTCTGATACATTACTGGGATAACCTGTGGAATGGTGCCACTAATTAATGCCATAATTTGAGGTGCAGACTGCATAACATGCAGTACATGTATGTTAAAACAAAGGCTGTTACTCAAACAACTTCAAAAGCTTACAGTGGATATAGTATGTGTACATACCCCTGCTAACATGCCAGGAATTTGTGATATATCACTTGAGACCTCAGAAATCAAGTCATAACACTTCCCTCATTTCATATGACATACAACCTGTGATCCAACTGAAGAACGTACTCATCAGTTATGGGTAACATGATAAATGAAATAGGTACAATTGGATGGTTGCATGAGTGTGCACACCCTTAAAGTAATACTCTGTTAAAACACCTTTTGATTTAATCACAGCATTCTGTCCTCTTGGGAAGGTGTCTATCAGCTTGGCACATCTTGACTTGCCAATGTTTGTACAGTCTTCCTTGGAAAACACCTTCAACTATGTCAGATTGAAAGGGCATCTCCTGTGCACTTCCCTCTTTAGGTCACCTTGCATATTTTCTATTGGATGTAGGTGTGGGCTCTGGCTGGGCCAGTGCAGAACATTGCAGGTGTTCTGGTGGAGCCATCCTTTTGTTGATTTGGATGTATGGTTTGGGCCATTGTTGTGTGGAAAGATGGCATTCTTCCCCATCCACAGCTATGTGGCAGACACCAGAAGGATTGGAACCACAAGGGACAAGTGTTTGGAACTGTTCATAATCCCCTCCAAGTTGCTTACAGCCCCAGTTCCAGCTTGTGCATAGCAACCCCAAAGCAGGACACTGCCATCACCCTGCTTCACCATGGGGGGTGTTATTGTTGTGGTGATGCACAGTGATGTTAATGCGCCATACAAACCTGTCAGAATTGTGGCCAAAGAGTTCAACCTTGGTCCCATATGACCATAACACATTTTCCCACTTGCTTTTTGGAGACCTGATGTATTGATTTTATACTTTCTCCAGGCCTGGATATTGTTTGGTGTGACAAACTGCTGCCATCTTCCAACTCTGCTCTATAGGCAAGACATATGGAGACCATGGAAGATTGTCGTGACATGTAGTACACATGCAGTACTTGCCGGAGATTCCTGCTACTCCTTCACTGTTGCTGTAGGGCTCCTGGTAGCCTTCCTGGCCAGTTTTGGTCTTGTATTTTCATAGAATTTGGAGGAATGTCCACTCATTCACAATGTCACTGTAGCCCCATATTTTCACCACCTTTTGATGACTGTCTGCACTGTGTTCCATGGTATATGCAATGCTGTGGAAATGTTTTGGTACTCTTCTCCAGGCTGATACATCTCAAAAATGTGGTCCCTTAGCAGCTTCATCAGCTCTATGCAAACCATGCCTGTTGCTGTAGCAGGCAACTGGGTATATGTTAGGATAATCCTGGTAGGACAGCTGATAGTTATTTGCTGTTAACCAAAGAGTCTCTGTAATTGATGGCAGGTGTGTACCCAATAAGATGTACTGCTGTAGTTTTATCGAAAGCTGTGTCAACACAGTATTAGCTTCAGCTTGTGCACACATATGCGTCTAGGTTATTGTATGATTGTTATGTGTGATAATTGTTCCCATAACATATTTGTATGCTTTGCAATTGAATTGTACAGATTATAGGTCACATGACATGTTGGCAGGATTTTGAACTTGTCTATTGGGCTCTCAATTTTGTATATCACAAATAATTGGTATTTTAACAGTGTGTACACCATTTATATGCACTGTACACCACTAATTTATACAATATAACCCTAGTTTTGGGCCTTTGTCCCCCCATTTTGTCAGTCTTTGTCCAGGTGTCCTATAATGACAGGTTGTGAGGTATGCTACAAATATGTGACATCACCTGCAAATAGGCCCCTGTGATGACCACCATGATGCAATGCAATAACTACCACCACAAATGAACAGGCAGATGTTGCCCAAGGGATGAGTGTAACAGTTGTGTGCATGGTCACATGCATGACCTTAACATGCCTGGGGTACTGGTGAGCCACAACAGGAAAATCCTATGTTTACCATCTTCAGGCTGCTGTCCCATATGAAGACCAGAGGGACCAATGTAGTTGTGAGGGAGAGGTATTGTCAGCAGATTCACATATGGCATTGGTACAAGATGAATGCTATGCTTCTGCGCAGGTACAATACATGCTATGATATAATGCAATTTGCTGTCTTTCACCATAGATGTGCACTTGTGTGCATTAATAAACACCACCCACTAATCATTTTGCATAGACATATGCATCTACAGACTCTATAAAAGGCAGTTCCACTGCTACCTCATCACATTGATGTGCACTTTGCCCTTACCTGCACACTCCTTGCCTGTTGCCTGAGTGCTACCCACCTCCACAAATGGTGTTTCATGTGTTTGATGTTGTGTTGGGGCTACCCCAATTTTGGCAAGGAGCTCCTTTGTTGCCATAAGTGGGGCCTGTGTGGCTGGAATCCCACTGGAAGTAGTATGGTCCCTTGCTACAGCAGTAGCAGCCCTTTGCCAGGCATGACATATCAGGTCAGTTGCTCTATGCCTGACCTGATCATATGTTCATCCATGGTGGCCCAAGATGTTCACTCTGTTGACAAGATCATCCCACAGGGCAGTCCACTCCCACAGATTTTGCCGTCGATGGCAAAAAAGAACAGCATAGTGTGTTATCACAGCTTCCGTGATGGCTGTTGCCTCCACACCAGTGTATGTGGGTTGCCTCTGCATGTCACCTGGAAGACATAAACAGGGAAACACATCAAGGACCTCAGACATTGCCCAGAGTTCTTTACAGAGCCAGCACATGAATATTGCCTATCGTTAGCCACCACCTACAAACGCATCATACCCCTGTACCTAGCAGCACTGTATGGACATGCATTGTACTCCTTGTCCTGATGTGTCATGTTCCCCCAATGAGGGCCAGTACTTTGCATGAACCACCATTCATCATTGATGTTTGTGTAGATGGATGACAGCGGCTATGTTCCTTGTAGATGGGATGTCAATGGTGCTCAGGTTTTGCTTGCATACAGTGTGTAATGGAGCTGGAAGCATATGCCTGGGTTCATGTAGGATGCAGACAAGACTGTTATCAGGTCCCAAGGGGACTTGCTTTTGTTAACTTTGATTAGGCAGTTTGCACCTGATCCATGATGATGAGGGGAGGGGTACATGTCCTGTGCATATCCACCTATACTGATGGTGAGCCGGGGGGGGTGATGTTTGCCCTAAACCTGTCTACAGCAGGTTGGCTGTAGCAATGGTGTGTGTGTGTGTGTGTGTGTGTGTGTGTGTGTGTGTGTGTGTATGTGGTGTGATCGACCACCATTACAGGGTGGGTTGGGTTGTTGCCTCTGAGCTGCAGACATATATGAAGATGGCCTTGTGATTGCCCTTAGTGGATATGTCCAATTTGTACTCATAATCCACCTGTGACCTAATATGCTCATTCAGATAAAGGTTGACATGCTGCCCATTTGGTGCTTACTCCTACTTTGTCCGGTACAGCCAGTATAGCATCACATTATGTACTTTGTGGATTGCTGCTGTCCAGCAAAGGGGTTTTCTCTACTTTGGTGGAGACAGGTTTTACAAGTAAGGTATTGCTGAGGCCATACAGCTATGTGGGTGGTCATATATCTATTTGTAGTAGGCATGGACACAGGGTCAGAACACAGTTGGCCGCCTCTACAATTTCAACATGATGCTCATGCTTATTATACTACCCATGTCTGTGTCAGGGCAATGGCACCACCAGTAGCTGTAGAAGTGTAACTCTGATGGATGCACAGAAACTAAGGTTACACACGTGTACAACATGTACAGCTTATTTACCTGACGTTTTGCATCCCATGTCAGTTGTTATGAGGCAGCTAGGTACACCTACCCATACATACATACATGTGGACAGGTAAATACTTGCTATACATTCTGCTCTATGTCAGTATGGCACACTGTAATTGCACTGTTGCTGCTCAGTCATTCATGTCACCCTGTTAGGGCAGGACATCTGGATGACACCGCATTTACATGGTGAGCTATGGGCCAAAATTAGTGGCACTTTCTTCATATTGCTGTAACACATGTACATCAGTTGATAGTACAGTAGCCTTTGCAGTCACAGACATAACCTGGAGGATGTCTGACTCTCATATGGCAGGCAGATAGGAGAAAGGCTAGGGGTGTGGCAGTGAGGGTAGGAATTGTTAATGTTGTGAGTATGACTGGTATAGGGACAAGAGCAAGCTGATATGATGGACAGAAGAAAGGTGGATATATTGTGTATGCCAGAGACCAGATGGAAGGGGTGTACGGCTGTGTGTATCGGAGTCGGGTACAAATAGTTCTATCTTGGTGTGTATGGGAGGGGAACTGGTGTGTGTTAACCTGAAGGAACATTATGCCAAGAGTGTTTGTGGAGGTGATAAGAGTGTCGGGTAGAGTGATGTTTAGGAGGCTGGGAATTGATGGTGTAATGATGACAGTTGTTTGTGCATATGCTTCGCTAATTGCGTGTGTGATGGATGAGATTGACGTACTTTGGAGTGGTTAGATGAAGTGGTGATGAGTGTACCCAAGGGTGAGAGAGTAGTGATTGGAGCAGATTTCAATGGACATGTTGGTGAAGTGGAGAGAGGGGATGCAGAAGTGATGGGTAGGTATGGTGTTAAGCAAAGGAATGCAGAAGGTGAGATGGTGGTGGAGTTTAAAAAAAGAGGTTGGCCATGGCTGTGGTGAATATGTAGTTTTACAAGACTGAGGGGTATAGGGTGACATACAAGAGTGGAGGAACATGCACACAGGTGGATTATCTCCTATGTAGATGGGCCTGTTTGAAGGGGATTGGAAACTGTAAAGTGGTGAAAGGGGAAAGTGTAGTTAGACAGCATGGAATGTTGGTCTGTAGGATTATGTTGGTGATCAAGAAGAGGGAGAGGAGTGTGAGGCAGCACCACAGATAAAATGGTAGATACTGAGAAAGGGTGATTGTGAGTCTGAGTTCAGAGAAGAGTAGTGGGTGGCAGTGGGTAGCAAATATCTGGATAACTACATCTGAACTAGTAAGGGAGATGAGTGGAATGGGGCTTGGTGTGACATCTGAACAGGAGAACCAGAGACCTGGTGGTGGAATGAGAAACTACAAGGGGAGTATACAGAGAAAGAGGTTGGTGAAGGAGAAGTGGGACTGTCAGACAGATGAAGAAAGTAGACAGGAGTATAAGGAGATGGGGTGCATGGCAAAGAGAGTGGTGGCAAAGGCTGAGCATGGGAAATCTGAGGGGTTGTATGTAGGGATAGACACCAAGGGTGGAGAATAGGATCTGTACCAATTGGCTAGACAGAGGCATGTAGCTAGGAAGGATGTGCGGGAAATAAGTCTGATAAAGGATAATGGTGGAAATGTACTCACAAGTGAGGAGAGTGCATAGAGCAGATGGGAACAGTACTCTGATGGGCTGTTGAATGAAGAGAATGAGAGAGAGAAGGTTGGATGATGTGGGGATGGTGAATTAGAAAGTGCAACAGATTATCAAGGAGGAAGTAAGGATAGCTATGAAGAGGTTTAAGAATGGAAAGGCTATTGGTCCAGATGACATACCCGTGGAAGCATGGAGGTGTTTAGGAGAAATGTCAGTGGTCTTTTTAACTGGATTGTTTACTGTAATCTTGACAAGTGAGAGGATGCATGAGGAGTGGATAAAATGTGTTTGGGTACTGATTATGAGAATAATGATGGTGTGCAGAGCTGTAGTAACTACAGAGGGATAACACTGATCAGTCACAGCATGAGGTAATGGTAAAGGGTGGTGTGCAGAGATGTAGTAACTACAGCGGGATAACATTGATCAGTCACAGCATGAGGTGATGGTAAGGGAGGGTGGAAGCTAGGTTAAGAAGGGAGGTGAGGATTACCTATCAGCAGCATGGTTATATGCCAGGAAAGAGCAGTACTGATGTGATGCTTGCTCTGAGAGTGTTGATGGAGATGTACAGAGAAGGTTGGAAGTAGCTGCATTGTGTCTTTGTGGACTTAGAGACAGCATATGACAGGATGCCTAGAGAGGAGTTGTGGTATTGTATGAGGAGGTCAGGAGTGGTGGAGGAATCTGTAAGAATGTTACAGGATATGTACAAGGCTAGTGTGACAGCAGTGAGTTCTGCATTGGGAGTGACAGGTGCATTTAATGTGAAGGTGGGAGTACATCAGGGATCAGCTATGAGCCCTTTCTTATTTGCAATGGTGATGGACAGGTTGACAGACATGATAAGACAGGAGCCCTCGTAGACTGTGCTGTTTGCAGATGACATTGTAGTCTGTAGTGAGAGTAGGGAACAGGTTGAGGAGACCCTGAAGAGGTGGAGGCATGGTCTAGCGAGGGGAGGAATGATGGTCAGCAGGACTAAGGCAGAATATATGTGTGTGAATGGGAGGGAGGATGGAGGAGTGGTGCGGATGCAGGGAGTACAGTTTGCAATGGTGGATAGGTGTAAATACTTGGGAACAACAGTTCAGAGTAATGGCGAGTGTGGTGGAGAGGTGAATAAGAGAGTACAAGCAGGATGTGGGTGGTGAAGAAGAGTGTCAGGAGTGATTTGTGACAGATGAGTACCATTAAGAGTGATAGGGAAGGTCTACAAGAGGGTAGCGAGACCAGTTATGTTATATGGGTTGGAAACATTGGCATTGAATAAAAAAGGCATGAGTCAGAGTTGGATGTAGCAGAGTTAATAATGTTAAGATTTGCACTGGGTGTGACAAGGGTGGACAGAATTAGGAATATGTATGTTAGGGAGTCAGCCCAGGTTGGACAGCTTGGGGACAAAGCCAGAAAGTGGCAGGATTATGTTCATTTGGACATATGATGAGGAGGTATGCTGAGTATATTTGGGAAAGGAAGAGGGTGCCAGGTAAGAAGAAAAGAGGAAGGCCTGAGATAAGTTGTATGTATGTGGTGATAGTGGACATGCAGGTGGTTGGCGTGACAGAGCAAGATGTAGAGGAATGGAAGACATGGAGACAGATGATCTGCTGTGGCGACCCCTAACAGGAACAGCCAGAAGAAAGAGAAGGTGATGTTGTAATGTCAGTGTTAACAGGTTTCCAATTATTTGCCAGACATAAAAAACTCTTGATGAAATAACTACAAATATGAGACACACATATGGTCAGTGTGCATAAAACACTGGATAGTTGAATGGTATGATCTCAGTATATCACATGCAGTTCAACACACACAGCTGCAACAGTATTTCAGATTATTGTTCAGCACATACTCCAGTAGTGGTCATATGTGAGCTATCCTTTCCTGGGATGACTCAGGTCCCTGAGCTGTGTTCTATGCCACTGCAGACAGAAACAGATGCTATGTCTATAGGTTCTGATCAGCAATATATCAGTACAGGAAGTGTTTAGACATAATATTTGTTGAACTTCCTATTTTCCATGTTTACATACCCCCTACTACATTCCATTTTTTTCGGTTTGGTTGGTATATTCCTGTGTGTGTGGGTGTGTGTGGATGTGTGTGTGTGTGTGTGTGTGTGTGTGTGTGTGTGTGTGTGTGTGTGTGTGTGTGTGTGTGTGTGTGTGTATGTGTGTGTGTCACTTTCTCTGAGACACATGTCTGAGACAGATGTAGGATATACATCTGTTTTGCATAAGCAGCAGCTTGCCTTTTGTAGGTAATGCTCATGAGCAGCTGATGGCCTGTGCACCAGTTGGAGTCCCCCACTTGCTAATTGCATGTAGAACAGCTATAGTATCATTCCTATACCCAATAGCATGGAAACACATTGCTATAACTGAGTACTTCATGTGGGCGTTGCTCCTTTTCCTTGCCTGTGAAGAGATCTTCATGGAGGTGTGTGACAAACAGCATCACAGAGGATAGTTGGAAATACCTCTTAAACAAACACTTTGGAGACAGCCCAACAAACTGGGGGAGAATTTTCCAGACATAGGGACAAAATGTAAGCATTGTTGTTATACAGTTGAAGTAATGCTAGTTTGACAGGGTTTGTGTGGCTATGGCTGCTCTGTGTGATTTTAAGTCTGACAGTGTTATGTGGTTGAAATAACTCTCAACTGTAATGCTATCCGCAGACTGGCCAGAGTTTGGACTCTTACATTTGGTGTATTACTCACACATTTTTTTGCCCTTGGAAATTCAGTAGCATACTCTGAGGATTGCAGTCAGTAAATGGTAACATCCATGCGTGTTTCTGACTTCATACCCCTCAGAACAGATATGTTACAACAAACCCTGTTATGCCAGCAACTTTCTCAGTTTATAACAGCAATATGTCAATATTACCCCTGTGTTTGGGCGTCTGCCCCCAAGTATGTCAGGATTTGTCCAGATGTCAGGCAGTAAGAGGTGGATAAATATGGTATATCAAAAAACTGTAGCAAAACACAAACTAATATAAATAAAAGTCCAGGAGCACAAAAGCAATCAAGCGGACAGCCTGTGAATAAATAAAAACGAGAAATTTATTTGGTAAGCGCATTCGGCTGCGTAGTTCCAGCCTTCATCAGACAACTTCAAATTTCTAATGCACCCTTTTTATAGGATATGTTTAATCATTAATTAATCAATTATACTATTAAAAAAACGCCTAATGGCTTATTTTGGTACATTTTCATATCTTTTTTAATACCATTTTATATTTTCATATATTTTTATATCATATATCATAAATATATTTATTATTATCAGCACAGAAATAATAATAAAAAGTTCATTTATTTATGTAATTTTGTATACACATAAAGTGATGTATTATAAATTTTGTGAGCCATATGGTTTTTAATGAAAATGTACCAAAATAAGCCATTAGGCGTTTTTTTACTAGTATAATTGATTAATTAATGATTAAACATATCCTATAAAAAGGGTGCATTAGAAATTTGAAATTGTCTGATGAAGGCTGAACTATTTGCCAAAGCTTACCAAATAAATTTCTTGTTTTTATTTATTCACCGGCTGTCCGCTTGATTGCTTTTGTGCTCCTGGACTTTTAAGTATGGTATATCATTATATAGTGACTTCATTCCTAATATCATCCCAGTGATGTATCAGACTGCCAGACATGTTATGTGTAAGAGGCCTTATATATGAGGTGAAAGCTTGGATATTCTATGGGACTCTGTACAGTTGAGAGGTCTGTGTATTTCTGGCGATTATTGACAGACTGTCAGGATTGTGTAGCAGTGTACTGTGAATGTGTTATTTGGCCTGTGTAGGGAGGGGGGTAGATGGAAGTGTTATGGGTCCTTTTCAATCTGACTTTGCATGCCGCTCCAGTTGTTGGTGCTCTATCAGATGTATGTGTTTGTAGGGGCAGACTGAGACATGTCCCATACCATGGTCAGGCATCAGACTACACTGTGAATTGGGCCAGTATATGTATGGGTAGTGTGTGACAAACATGATGATGATTTTGTTCACACAGTCCATATACTCTACTGTTCATGTGGCTTACCAGTATGTCACTGTGACTGTGGTGAGATTAGTTATGAGTATGCACTTTCACTCTGGTGTCTGTTTGTCAGTGTTGTTACATCCCTGTAGTGCCTGATATATTTTCAATTACATGTGTATTCCCCATAGCAAAATTGGGTTAGTGTTGTGTCAGTCTGCCTGTAGTTTAAACAGCGCTTGGTGACATGCCTAGCAGCTCGGTGTAATTTCCCTACTGTGATGTTATGTCCAGATATTTGTCAGATGTACTGTTGCCTGGCCCCCATAACTGTTGCATATTTCTGACACATCAGTGGGATGATGTGAAAACTTATGTCACTAACTAGTGGGAAGTAATTGTGGGTTTTGGACTTGGGCTATTTCAGTCAATATATGTTAGAACAGACAGGAGGATGTTACTGCATCAACTGTGTCACCTTATCTACTCCAGTATTTGGGATATGTCCCCAGATTCATGACCCCCATTGTCAGGCTTGGTCCAGATTTGTTGCACTAAGGGGTTCTGAGCATACCTCTCAACTGGCCAGATTATATCGGACTGCCCAGGTTTATTGCTCATATTTCTGGTCTGTTCCACAGAATCATTATTTTCATTTCTGTGGTAAATCACTGTGAGGGTCTGAGGATTTCTGACAGTAAATGATGACATACATTTCAGTTTCAGAACTCACATCCTTCAGAACATGTATGCTGACACAAACCCTGTTACTGTAGCAACATTCTACATTTATAACTGCAGTAGTTACATTATATCCCTAGTCTTGGCCCACTGTTCCCCCATTTTGACAGCCTTTGTTCAGAATTCTTGCACTAAGAGGTAGAGAGGTAGGGTGCTGAGGTATGATTTCACTACATGTTATGAGCATATATCTCTATCTATCTATCTAAATGTCTATATATATATATCTATATATATCTATATATATATATATATATATATATATATATATATATTTTTTTTTTTTAGTCCTTGAAGTACCCTTACAATTCAAAGCCTGAAAGACTGTGGGTAGATTTCTTTATCTCTATTTTTAATTAGTGTAGTTTGTGCTGTCAGGCCTTTTTAAACCAATGTTTTAAGTAATATACAAGATATTTTTAACTGGGCTAGCATGTTTTCAGTTGTGTATTTCCATCTGTGTTGGTAACTATGCCAATAAAAACTGTGTTGAAAGTTTTTTTTATTTTTTTGTTTTTGTTTTTTAGTGATTAGAGGAGTATTTAAAGGCAGTATGAGTAATAGAACAGTGGGTTTAGACTTTGCATCATTCTAAGTAAGCATCTGAAAAAGTCCATTTTAAGGAGGTAAGCCCTTAATTGGGCTTTTTTATTGAAAGCTTTTGCACTGCATCATTTTGCTTTGTTTGTTTATTTTTATTTTATTTTAATTTGTTTACTGGGGCAGAACACTGATTGTTTATAGCTAATTTCAGTTTCTGCATCTGATCAGACTTGCAAAGCAGACGAGTGCATAAACACTTAAGTGACAGAAAAACAGTACTGTGGTCAAGTAATGGATGATTGTTTGTTTTTATTAAGACACACCATGATGCATAGTAGCAACCCCTGCTTCCCGGTGTGCTATGGGTGGAAATTGTAATTATAATTAATAAATACAATTTTATTATTGTAGGTATGTTTTTAATAACCTCATAAATTAGAATGCTTAATGTCTCACACCACCAATCTATGAACTACCAGTCAGTGGGATTTAAGATAAAAATGTACAGCGGGAGTTGGGGAGTCATTCCCTTGCTGGATATGTGTAGTCTGCCACTTTCTTTAAGTCAGTAATGCCCCATATTAGAATCTCAGACATGTTTCCTTAAACATTTTTAAACTTTCTAGTGTTCACAAAATAAAAATAACATTTAAACACAACTGGCACACTTAACTGACAGCTCTATTGGAATGTCAGTCAAGTCGGCACCACCCACACCTGTGTGAACAGTAATGGTGTGACTTTAAATAAAATGCCATGTAATGCTTTGGATAAATTGTTAATCTAATTTATTAATTTTTAATATATGCAAAAGTGTCAAAACATTTGAGAAATTAGAATAAAGTAGAGACATGAAAAGGAGCAAAGTATAATGGTGACTGAGTTAGATTAGAGAAGAGTTAAAGTAGATTGAAATGATGTGATGGGGTAACGCGTACATTCTAATGTCATTTTAGCAGAGAACAGAAACTGGCATTAGAGGATGAAGTTTTAATTTCTGGTGAGAAGGACTTCCTCAGTTTGGTTCGCAAAATGACAATGCATGGTCAAAGATGCATAGCTTGCATTGTGGGTTTTGTGTTGCAGAGCCTGAGTGGTTCATATTTCTTTGGTTATATGTTGGGGGTATGTCATATTAGTTTTGAGATAAAGGAGGGAGAGTGTGGGCAGCCCAGTGGTGCAGCAGATTGTGTTGTCGCCTCACAGCAAGAGGTTCTCCAAGTTTGATTCTTGGCTGGGGTGCCTTCTGTGTGGAGTCTGCATGTATTGTCTGCATTCATGTGGGTTTCCTCCCACATTCCAACAAAATGCAGTAGGTGGATTGGGCATTCTAAACTGGCCATAGGTGTATGTGCATGGTGTGGAAGAATAACTGCAACAGGGCTAGCCAGTTGACAGTGTCAACTTTTTGGCTGTAGATGATTGTCACTGTTAAAGTGACACCACAACCCCATCTGTAAAAAAAAAAAAAAAAAAAAATGGGGTGGAGAAACGGGTTGTGGATTGATGATGATTTGAACAGTGAGATCCTAAGAGCAGGTCTATTCTTTAGTTAACTGGGAGCCAGTTTGCCTTTTTTAGTGTTATACAGTGGTGGTCATTTCTTGGGGAGTGTGTAATTTACACATTTTGTTTTTTAATGTTTGAACAGTGTCATTGTTTTTGTTAGAGGCTGAATTTGAGTTGAGGGAGTAGGATTCCTTTCTCTTTTGCAGACCTGGTAGGGTGTGAGAGGAAAGGAGATATTTTTTGTGCCCAGAAAAGAAGGTAGTTAATTGTTTGTGTGTATTATCAACATAACATGATAGAAGCTGGGTTGAGGGATCTAACCAAAAACCAAGATACTTGAAAGAAAAGATTTACTCTAAGGGGCTGTTTTTGTGATGGTTGTGATCGTACAAAGTTTTCTTGGATGTGCTGAGTTTTTGTTTAGTACTAAAAAACATAGATTTCAATTTGAATGCAGTTAGTGTGATGTTTTCTGTAATAATCCATTGAGTTAGGTGACTGAAGTCAAATTGAAGTTCTTGCTTGTAAGTTAGAGAGTGGATGGAGCAATAGAGGACCATGGCATCTACACAGAGGAGTGGAGAAGAGAAAGAGGTACTGGACTTATAGTCCACTTAGAAACAGAGTTTAGTCAGATAACTTTTGAATGAAGGGATGGCATTAGGGCTAATGCCTATTCCTGGAATGTGGCTGTGCCCCTCTAACTATATATACCAACTCCAGGGTCACACTACATTGGGGAAGGGGGCAAATCACAAGGAAAAGAACCAAGCCAAGAAGGCGAAACTCCAAGCAAACAGCAGAATCCAATTGTGTTAAAATATTAAAAATATTTAATCCAAAAATAGACAAGATCCAAAAGGTTAATCACAAATGTAAACAGGACACAGAATAGAAGTTAAGCGCACTTTCACTCTGCTATTGCAAAGCTTCCTCAGAACAAGTTGTTCTGAGGAAGCTTTGCAATGGCAGAGTGAAAGCGCGCTTAACTTCTATTCTGTGTCCTGTTTACATTTGTGATTAACCTTTTGGAGCTTGTCTATTTTTGGATTAAATATTTGTAATATTTTAACACAATTGGATTCTGCTGTTTGCCTGAAGGGGGCAAATCCCTGCTATTTTCCTTAAAGTGTACTGAAGTACTAGTTGTCAGTCAAATGAGTTGTCAGTCATATGGGTTTCAGTCAAATGGGCTGTTGATCAAATGAAGGTAACCCATATATATATATATATATATATATATATATATATATATATATATATATATATATATTTCCTTTTTATATATCTATATATAATTATAAAAAAAAAATATATATATATATATATATATATATATATATATATGTATATATTCTATATGTATTTGTTTTATATGTATATTTCAATATATCTGATGTATATACTTTTCCATATTTATCTATCATCATACACATCTATATGCGTATATTTAGATATACTAAACATGACTGATTCAACAGTATTTGTTCCCTATTATTCTATACCTGTACTGAATGATATATTTGAAAAAGCAGCATTGTTTGCTATAGCACAGATGGTGTAGTGGTACATTGCTCTGACTATGGTGTACAGGGTCCTGTGTTTGAGACTTGGTAGGCCTGGTATTTTTTTTTTTGTTACTGGGCAGAATGGTGGCTGATGGATATAGAATGATTAAGGCACTTTTAAGTAGTTGTAAGCAGGTTTGTGAGATGCTAAGCGATGCCAACACACGGTTAACTATACAGGTGCTTAATCTGTGTAGCCATCATTTAGCGTCATGCAAACCTGCTTACTCCCACTTATCCCTGCGCTAATTTCTTTAAAAGAAAAGAAAAAGGGGTGGTAGGAAAGTGTTGAAAAAAGTGGAACACAGAGGTAAAAACAATATGAAAGATAGCTTTATGAAAGATTGGTGTAGGGAAGGTCCATAGCTGTCCATTTCTTCAACAGCAACATCTATGAATGTTTACAGAATTTGGAGGTGAATTTGGACACTCAACCCCCTGAGAGAGGGGTGAGGAAAACAGTTATGTGTTGTCAAGCCAACTGGACCAGATTTCATGTGTCCAGTGGACATGTGTGTGAAATGGATAGCTAAGTATGGGGCATAATTTTTTTTTCTGGGAACAGATGCCCATTTTTTTTTTTTTAGGTGAGAGTGGGATTTTGGTAAATGATAGTAGGTCTATTTGTAAAGATAAATTGGGTAGGAAGATGGACAAGACAGACAAGACAGCAAACAGGGGTGGTATATGACACATGTGGGGGTAAACACCTTCAATGGGGAGGGTGATTGGGAATTGGATGGCCATGAACCCACAAATGGATACAGTGGGACTGAGGTCCCCACCCATGTGCAGTCAGCATTGCACCTTTATGGCCCCAACGGTGGCTGTGCTGGGTGCTGAACAGGAGGGGCAGGCTGACCCTCAAGATGTGCCACACAGCTCTCAAGCTGGCACAGCTGATCTCCAAACTCCTTTCGGAGCTATGCACTAAACTCCAGACCTGACTATGGCTGACGGTTTCCTCTCCGTTTCTGCTCCCAGAGGTGGAACTGGCCCCATCCCCTGAGGCAGTTCCACCCAGAGGTGGTGCAGGACCTGTGGGCAAGGAGGTCCAAGTTGGGTCCCAGATGTGCTGGGGCCTGGTGCCACAGCCAGATGAGGTGGGACAGGTGGATCTGCTGGGATCGGCCTTCCCAGATGTGCTATGGTATTGAAATTTTACAACATATGTTGGTTAGTCAAGAACAACACATTCCAAGATTAGTTATAACAGTATGCATGGGTCTTCCAATTGACACCACAAAACAGATTTGAAACAGTTGCATAGTAAACAGAACACATGCATATATGGAACCACAGTGGCCATTATAACAGCATGCAAGTTACACTGATAGCAACAGGCCACCAGTGATAGTATTTGAACAGGATACATTAATAATCAAACAATTAAATAACTGTAGAACAATAGGGCACATGTCCTAACAGTAGGTTTGGAGAAAAACATACCTGTTGATTTATGTGTATAAATTATTGGTGCAGATAGGGTGGGGAGAGAACGTGATGTCAATTAACAACTGTATAGGCTTCAATTATTCACAACTGCACTGATCATTATTCTAATCATTACTCTCCAGGTATGACCTCACTTTACATCTACCTATGGCCTGGGATTGGGCAGTGGTATGTTTACACACACTGTATTACTAATGCCTTTCTAAGGCTAATATAAACATTTCTTTACCTGGCAGACCTGTGGAGGAAATGTCTGTTAACAGTACCTGACTTTTTCTACCCATATTCACAAATTAAAGGTTACATATGTGACACTGACAGGGCTGCCCTGCCCTCATGCTGTGAGTGTGTGTGCTACTGCCTTACTCCACCTTGATTTGTATCTGTCACTCTGGGTGTTGGCTGCAGTGACCAGTAGCCGTGACAGCGTGACACTTGAGGGACATTTATCAGAGGAGACTACTTGGTGTATGTACTTCTCTTGCTGTCATTTGCAGACTTGGAGTTGGACAGTGGGTAATGTACACAATGTATAAGTACAGCCTTTTTACAGCTAGTATAAACATTTCCTTACCTGGCAGACATGTGGCGGAAAAATACTGCAAGCTACATTTGTAATCACCAGCCTCGCGAAGCAGCCTCAGCAACCTGCTGGCATGGGTGGCCACATTCGCAGCCCTGTCATCTGCAGCTGTACAGGAGTTAGAGAAACATTTATGCATACCTATCCATCATATACACAGGCTGGACTTTGGCAAACACTAATTGATACTGATACTTACACAAGTCTGGGACATCCCCTGCCTGTGCATCTTGGATTCACTGGATGAAGAGCTCCCTCTTTATATGCTTGAGGTCAGTGAAATGGTGCTGGACTTGTTCACCAGTCCAAGGGATGCCAGTGGCAATGGTGAAATCATGGTCTAGATGGTACCAGGCCTCCACTTTGTATTGGGAGCCCTGGTACTGGCCCTGCAGTCTCCCCTCATGGTCTTTCACTAGGAGTCCAACCATGACCCTGGACTCCTGAATGCCCCAGCTCTGCACCAGAAAATGCGATCCCTCACCATCTCCAGCCATAGTGCCTGCAGTGATGAGCTACAACTGGTTATGGCTTGTATTCCTGCCTGCAAGGTTTAAATAGAGCTGATTTCCCACCTTTTGCCATCTTTGGACCATTTTTGAATATGCTGAGCTAAGCTAAGTGATGGGCAAACACGCTTAGCTAAGGTTGGCAGTGCTTAAAGGGTCAGATGTTGAGCACTGCTTACCAATGTGCAAATCCGCTTAGCTTGCTCTGCATGTATATGTATGCAATGCTTACACCAGCTAAGCAGAGCTGAGCACCAGTTAGCATTGCTCAAATTTAATTTTATAGTCTATCTGGTGTATGGGATTCATTCATCATTACTTACATATTATAATTTTATGCTTACCTTCCATGAGCCCCCCTATGTGCTTTCATTTACATTTATTCTTGTATGACTATACTGTATGGGGAACTTTTATTTATATGGGAGTTTCACATCCTTTCTGGGCTGACACCTCAATTTTGGACCTGCTATACTACTCTGGTTGATAAATATGATTTACTACCTCATTTAAAAAGAAATGAGACTTTTAATACTGCTTTAACATGTAAAAGTGAACAGCTTTCATTGGGGCTCGAACTGTGAATGCCTGCATGCAAATTGGAAGCTCTAACCACTGCACTATCTCACTTGGTTAATGTTGCCTGTATATTTCTATTTAGCTCCTTGGGATATTTAAGCTATGCTAAGAACAGCTGCACGGCGTGCACACCCACTCAGTTACTCTTAAACTTTACTTGGGATCATAAAAAGAAAAATGAACATGATTTTAACTTTTTCTCACTTTAGGAGTATGCACATACCTCCAACTTCTTTGAACAAGAAATCTGGAGAAAGCCATATGTAATGTGGGGACAAAAGAACAAAAATAAGGACAATTTTGAAATTTTCTGTTCCACACCTTTAAAGTTGATAGAATAACAGGTTTTGCATTAGCATGAGTTTTCTGAAGTATCTGAAGTCTGTAACTCAAATGTCTGTCATTATATATTATTTTAGCCTTCATTGGACAGATATATGAGGCAAAACTCTGGACATTCTGCAAATATCTGTACAGTTGTGCAGTATGTCCGTGAACACTGTTGTTTACATTTCAAAGTGCCATAACGGCACTTTCTGAGTGCAGGGGGTGTGTTACATGTGCGGGCACTGCTGTAACATGCCCCCTACACTCATTCACAGATCATGTCCATGTAGGTTATACAGCAGCGTGCCTTCATAAATATGCAAAGTGCGCTGCTGTGCTGCACAGACACGATCCTGGGAAATGTCTATATCACTTACCTGTATGGCCTAAAAAACACATACAGAGTAACAAAATAAACACTATATGAATATTATAAATTCCTACACTATATAAATAATATCTATAGAAATAAAAACTACAATATCTCATAGTGATACCACAATATTAACAGATTAAACTGTAACATTTACATGTTTGATGATACACTATTACATATTATACATTTTAGATATTATGAAATTCGATATTATGGGTTTTAGATGTTATGGTCTCGATGTTTTGATTTTAGATGTTATGGTTTTTTGATGTTTTGAAGGGGTACTATATATATATATATATATATATATATATATATATATATATATATATATGGATCTCATGCAGAATGTCGAAGCTTAAAACTTCGAATTGCATATAGTCGAAGACCATATGATCAAAGTTTTAAAACTTCAAAATTCTGCACAGAGATTGGCATACAGCGAGGAATGGGAGATTTCCCTTTTCCTCGCTGTAGTGCGATCTCGGAGTTGGTATATTTAAGTAGCGAGGTTGTGGGGGTGCAGGGGGGCTTGTCCCCCTGCATATATCTATTTTAGGTTTTTTTTTTTGTTTTGTTGAATGATCGACATTATAAAATTCGATTATATGGTCTCGACCATATGTGTTCGATATTTTGTATTGTCGATCAATCAACATAGATCCATATATATATATATATATATATATATATATATATATATATATATATATATATATATACATACACACACACACACACACACACACACACACACACACACACACACACACACACACACACACACACACACACACGCACACACATCATAATACAGAATTACCACTTCATCAAACCACAAACCATCAAGACCAAAGCAACATAATACCAGAACAATGAAAAGGCATAAAAACATTGAAGCCCAAAACATCAAAAAGTCAAAACAGCAAAGCCCAAAACATCAAATTTTCCAATCCACAATGCATACAGTACATACTAATTCCTCCAACTCAAACAACACTAAAACTAAACACACAATTCTATGCACCCACCATGTGGGTGGCTGCACCCATCCCACCCCCTGTAAATTAAATATACTAACTCTGAGATTGCACTACAGTGGAGAAAAGGTAAATGTCCCAATCACCACTGTGCAGTGATCTCCATACAGAATAACCACACAAGTTTTAAACTACACACCTCTTCCTTCAGCAAAACACCTAAATACCACCAAAATGACTACTTCCAGTCCCATTCACTAATCCCAAAACTGGCAATAACAACAAAACTTCTCTTCAAAGAACATAATTGGCAAACAAAAATCATCCTTACCCTTTCCATTAAAACTTATATTACACAGCTTCAAAAAGTCCCTTCACCATTAACTGAAACATCCGCCATTATTATTTACTACACTGTACGACATCTTAAAGCAATGCTGCACTACTCACACACTACAGCATGCAGAACTTTAAAATGTATGACTATCACAAGACTCGATGTTATCAAGTTTCATTGTTGTGAATTTACAGCGTTATGGTCTTGACATTGTTAGATTCAACAATATGGTAATTTGGCGATTTGAAGGCAATCCATATATACATATATATATATAGAGAGAGAGAGAGAGAGGGAGAGGGAGAGAGAGAGAATTTAATGTGTAGCAGAGTGGCACAGTAGATAGCATTATCACCTTATAGCAAGATAGCAAGAGGTTTTATGGCTTAATTCCTGGCTGGGATGCCTTCTGTACAGTCTTCATCTACTTCCTGGTGTTTAGTTGGTTTTCTCTGGTTGTTTCATTTTCCTTCCACATTCTAAACTCATATAGCAGGTGGATTGTCAACTTCTAAAATGTCCATCCATAGCTGTGCGTGTGTATGTGTGTGTGTGTGTGTGTGTGTGTGTGTGTGTGTGTGTGTGTGATATGAAAGAAACCTACTTCCATTGAGGAAAGTGACTCTTTTAAGGGTCACTATAAGAGGTAACTGTGACTCATTTGATGGATGAATATATAATTTTGACGGATCTGTATTAAAAGCCCAAAAGTACGGAACAGCGAAGCTACGTACATCGACACATTAAGGCCAATGTACATAAACATCTAAACACGTAAATGACGAAAATCACAACACCGAACGTGTTACATTAACAAAGAGCACCTCATAGGTATGTTAACACCAGCATTAAAAACAGTATTTAACCCACTTTTGCAGGGGGCAAGCCCCCCTGCACTTCCCATGTGGAGGGCTGTGCCCCCCTTCTTAAATATACCAACTCCGAGACCGCACTACAGTGGGGAAAGGATATATTTTCTTATCCCCATGATCATGCTGCTGGCTTAACAAACATGTTCGGCAATCAGCATTGTGATTTTCACCGTTTACATGTTTCGATGTTTATGTACATCGACCTTTATGTGTCGATGTACATAGCTTCGCTGTTCTGTACTTTTGGCTTTTAATATAGACCCATTTTAACAGGTGATCACAATGCTGCATTCACAATATAGTTCATGCAGCATGTAAGTGCACTCACATCTGCAGAACATTCAGCATTATTTTTCATGATAGGTATATAGTCAAGTATTAGCTTTAGTAAACACACTGTAGATATTATATATGCATTTTTATCTAGTTAAAATTCATTTGAGCTTTGGAACATTTGTTTTTCAGTTGTAGTAGTTGATCTAAGCACAGTAATTACAGTTTCTGAATGTCAGCAGTTTCAGTGGATTTGGATCATGGAGAAGGGTTCTGGTCTCACAAAACAGTGAGAAAGCTTGAAACAGAGGTTTCAGAAACTGGTTAAACCTGTGACTTTAGAGATGTAAGGCTTCATAAGGAATGCTGAGTTTATTGTTGCTTCTCTGTTACTACTGAGTCATATGTAAAAAACTAAGATATTGATCCTGTAGCTGGAATATGCAGAGATGGTGGTACAGAGGACCATACAAGCAATGCTACTCATAAGGTAGTGTTTGTATGAAGAGATGGTCAGATGAGAATAGAAGAAAAAGGAGTCACGAGTACAGATGGAGGAAAGATCTTTCTTTGTTGTCTAAACTTCGGGATACATAAACTCCCTTACTTGGATTTCACCATCTTCCAGTCTTTTTTTATATTACATGGCAACCAATCTTTTTAACTAAGAATGTGAAACTGTTATTTTAGGATTCAAGCGACTTGCTAGAAAAGTGAAAAAGCAAAAGCTATTAGCTGATGTAACACAGTAAATACAGCTGAGCACAGACTCAGATTTCATTACTGCACTATACCTGCTCTTACTCTTCTCAATTACAAAAACATCTTGCTGTCTACCGCACAGTCCAGAATGTTGTGTTTATCTCCTTTCATTCCAGCGGCACGTTTCTACACTGTACTGAGAGGTTTAATAACATGTGACTGACTTTTTGCTTGACTAGTATGCATTACATGAAATGTATCATATTATCGCCCATTAGAATTAAGTAAAATGCACTTTAACAGCATCAGTGATTCAAGCCCTTTAAAAGTAGTTTCTGCAGCTGAATGCAGGGGCACTTATCAGTTGTTATTGAAATGACTAAAGCATTTTCTCTCTTGTGCATTCTGTTAGAATAGTACAGCTAGTCTCCCAAGGGGCCAGAATTAGTGAACTGGTCAATACTTGGCAATAAAAAGGAAAATATCTAATATAGGACTTCCAAACATAGACAGGAGAAATGTCTAGACCAATCTTTGAATGTTGTTGATTAGCTCAGCAAGAGATGCAATGGTCTAAGAAAAGAAATCATCCCTAATGTCTGAAAAAGGGTAAAATCTGACTTTGGGGGGGGGTCATACGGTAATGTTCTGTCAGAGAGCTCCACTCTGGCAAAGAGCATCAAAGGATGAATTAGGAGTTGTGCATATTACTGCGAGGCAAGCCTGATTGCATTAGTGGGCAAATGGGAAAACCCACTATATGACTTCCATGTTGAATTAAACCAAGTCAGTTTTTATTAATACAATAAGGCTGTTGTGGGATTACAGTATATCCCAACATTTTAAGTATATGGGTATGCTGTTGGGTTCTATGTTCACACATCAAAGAAAAACGTTATCGAATGGCTATTCCACAAACAGTAATCCTGAACACTGCTTTCATCGAAGAGTGAAATAATTATAAAAAAAATCATTGAAAGGTAAGAGTTGGCCAACAACAAGAAAGTAACCCACAAAGGTGGGGCCTACAACACCCACACCTCCCAATGTGAGGGTTGTGCCCCACAAACCCCAACTAAGTATACCAACTCTGAGATCACTCTACAGTGGTGGAAAGGACACATTTTAAAAGGTTTTCTTTAGTTTACCTTATACAGTGTGGTACTTCCTTGTTGTTGGCCAACTATTACCTTTCAATTATTTTTTTTTTTACAATGATTTCACTCTTTGATGAAAGCGACATTTGCGGATTACTGTTCGTAAAATAGCCATTCATTGAAGTTTATCTTTGATATGTGAACATAGACCCATGCTGATGAATGTATTGTACACATGACAGGTCCATCTCAACCTTCTGAAAACCAATATAGTGAAAATTTTAATACTGAATGTACAATGCTGAAATGTTTAAATCAAACTACCTAGTTTCTTACATATGTAGCGAAGGACTTGTGCCCCACCCATCACATGTTAGCTCTTATTTCCAAGTTTCACTAACAGAGGAGTGATATTATTTGTTGACTAGCTGTGTACTGGAACAGAGTGGGTATGTAGTACATGTAGCACATGTATGCTTACAGCAGATGTTTTATGTTAAACATTTTGGCATTTCAGCATTTTGCATTCATTGTTATAACTTTCAGTATGTAACTATCATATGATAAGTGCTATAATCAGTACTCCCGTTCCTCACACATTCAGTGTGGTGCATGTTTATTAGTAATTTGTAACTCTGATTTTCATATTCTTGACAAAGATTTAGGAAACTATTTCTGGCATCTGCTGTGATACTATTAAATGGGCATATAAACAGTCTTGTCAAAAGAACCTGGCTTCTGTTTCATACTTCATAACTTACTGACAGCATATATTGCCCAAAGACCCCTGAGACATAAATGACACCAAACTATGCTGGTTTGGCCATTTTATTATTTATAAACAATTAAGATGTTAACTATACATAATCCTGAACATTAATATTCAACAGCAATACATCAAGTAATCAAAAACACATTACTTACCTTTTCCATCCTAAAGAGTACAAGCAGCATTTAATCCCATCACAGTCTAACCCAACAAGCATTTTCTGAAGTGGCGTTATCACCGCTCACTTCTGAATATATAAACCTCAAAGGAGGGGGAAAGGGAAGAGGGATTCTAGGCCAAACCCCTCCTACTACTCCTTATTAAAACTGCTACAATACAAAATAAACCAAATATCACCCTCCCAACACCAAGAAATGAAAGGAGAGAGGGTCACACTAAAACCATGCCAAAAGAGGGCTAGCTATACTCATCCTGACAATTTAAAGACTAAAACCACCCATTCTTACCTCACTCCCTGCCCATACACTACAATCAGCCTAATTAACTATTCCTTAACACCTCCCAATCCTGCTTCCATTTCACCAAAACTGCTTAGTCTCTCAACCCACCCTTCCAGACTTCACATGTCTCTCTTGGACAAATAAGTCTGCAGACAAACTACATTTGTCCAAAGGCCCCTGAAACAAACACCAAAATGTGCTTTTGAAACCATTTTATTAATTATAAACAATTAGTACATTCAGCACACATAATCATGAACATGAACATTCAGCAGAAATGCATCAAATAATCAAAAACTCATTTTGTTGGCAGTGTGGAAAACTGAAGGCACATGGGATGAAACTAAGTACAGCTAAGAAGGTAACAATGGCATCAAATTGGGGAAATCAGAAGAAGCTGAGAATAGAGATAGAAGGGAAGATAGTGGAACAGGTAAACAGCTTCAAGTATCTGGGAGGGGTAGTTGAGGAGAAGGCAAGTCTGAATGAAGAGGTCAAAGCTAGAATCAGAGGGGCTGCAGCCAACTGGCACAGAGTGACAGGGGTAGTGTATGACAGAAGAATGGCAAAGAAGCTGAAAAGTAAGGCATACAGAACAGTGGTGCAACCAGTACTACTGTATGGTACGGAAACCTGGGCAGTAAAGGCAGAACAATTGAAGAAGCTAGAGGTGATGGAAATGAAGTGCCTGAAAAGGGTGGTAGGATGCATACTGTGGGACAGATGAAGAAATGAGGACATAAGAGCAGAAGCCAAAGTAGCTCTAATTGCAGAAAAGATCAAAAAGAACAGATTACTGTGGTTTGGACAGATGTACAGAAAAGCAGAAGACAATCTAGTGAGGAAGATTTGGAACCAACAGGAAGAAGGTGAGAGGAAGTGAGGACATCCAGCAAAGAGGTGGATGGATTGTGTGAAAGAAGATCTGTGTCAGTCAGGCATGAGTGTGGAATAAGGCAGAAGTGTGGTACTGAATCGAGAGAGTTGGCGAGAGTTAACCAGATACCCCAATCCCATGTAGAAAAAATGGGATAAAGGGGGCTGATGATGCTGCTGCTGATGATGATGTGGAGACCCCTCACCTTTTCCAGCCAAAAGAATACAAGCAGTGTTAAAAATCACCACATGCTCCATGCGCTCTATCCCAAACAGAATTTTCTTAAGCAGCATATCACCACTCACTTCCAAATAGTTAAACCTCAAAAGGGGGATGGACAGAAGAGATGTTCCCAGCTGAACCCCTCTTACTCTACCCACCAAGCTGCCACCACAGGCTCTTCCTCCCCCCTCATAACTCTTTAACCAAATCCTGCAAGAATAACACTAAATTAATGCCAAGTGCACATTAAACAGACTGAAACTTAAATCACTCAAGTGAACTCCATCCTTCTGGTACCAGATAGCAGTCCTATCATCAACATCCCTGTGCCCAGGTGCATACAAACCCAAGCTCATCAGTGCCCTTGGCACTCTTATTTCCAAAATGCCCAGCTCTCTCTAAGAGATAAACATCTCCACTTGCCTCCACACCCACCTCAGTACAATGTCAGACCAAGCCACCGCCATCTGTGGACATCTGTTTCAAGCTCAGTAAATCAGTAACAATCCATACTAACAATTTTCTCTTCAGTGTCCAGCCCAAATCATTCTTGCCTACATGAATAACTATTATGTGGGAAATACATAATGCTGTTCGCATCTTATCAAATTTACTTAGCATTTGTTGCCACCTTAACCCTCTGAAATTATGCCAAAGAACCTTCCATCTGTCCTGTTCCAAACCCAATATGATGCATTCTCTTTGTCTGATTAAAGCTCTGTTCACTGGTTAGAAAACAAAGGAATGAATCAACAAGATAATATTTCCACCCATAAAATAAGAACAAAATTTAACCCAAATACCATTATCTTATATACAACAAAAAAGCTTTAGAAAACCACCACCCACTCTACGAATCAGCTCCACCAGTTTTCCCTCTTTAGCCAAGTTGGGAGACCTCCCTATCCTAAAAGAATGGTCTGTACACCTATCTCCTGCAATACTCAGACTCTCCAAGACCATCCTTCCAATTACTTCAAAATTTGCTCCCAATATAGAGTTATTATCTGCCAGCTGAAAAACCAACTCATCCAAAGCACTATTACACAACCTATATAACTAATTTGCCCATCTACTGGGCATAGCGACCTATTTATATTCCTATGCAATGCTGTTTGCTGATCCCTCCCCACCTGATCTGTCTTAGATTGATACAACCATACCACCACCACCGAATCTGTAATACAACCATATCTCCACAACAATGTGCCGACCAATTCCCCTACCCTAACAGCCCCCATGAACACGAATTTAACCAGTGCTGACAAACTATATAATCCGCACAGCTCATTGACAGTAAATACAATCCTTTCATTAACACCTGCAACAACTGTTTATATATACAAAAACGACTGACCTCTTTTGGACAATGAACTCTCTTGCGCAACCCTCAATCAATCTACTAATCAACCACACTTCTGTGACATCCCTTCATCCAGATATCCAAGCAGCTGCACTGACAGCCATTAAATGAATCTTAATCATTCTAACTACCTCACCAAGAAGCCACCTATGAACCATGTACCTCATTAACTAAAAAACTGACTGCTGTATATCTGAAACCAGCAATCGCCTCACAAAAAACAAAATGCTGCTACTGTTATGTTAGGACTTCCATGGGGAATTAGATCAAGATTTCTGAATCAACCAACCTGCTACACCTGTCTAATGTTCTACACCACCTCCACCAATACCACTGGTTCATGCCTCATTTCTGGCATTAGAAATCAAATTTTGTGAAACTGAAATAGAGAAAGACTGTAGCTGTTTCATTAAAATGCCCAGGAACATGCCTGTCTTTAAAAATGAAATTAAATAAACTACTCTGCAACATCAAAATTCTCAAAATCAACAAAACCAAAACAGACCTAGTAGTTTTCCTTGCTAATACCTGAACAATTGCAATGTTGTCAGAAAGGAATGTCCCTCTCCCTCTCTGCAACCTCTCCTTCCAGAGCACTGACACTTCCCAAATAGGCATGAGTTCTAAAAATGCCTCATCCTTCATCCATTCTAGTGGCCATTCTGCAGGCCAACCTACAGGAAAAACACTCAAGATATGCTCCCATCACATGCACCTCTGACACATCCATAACAGATGTGAATTAGCATCCAACAACCACTCCCACTACCAAAAAGGGACCATTGAAACTGGCCAAAATCATTGACCACAAACTTAAATATTCCTTCACCTTTCAAGTAACCCTGATGTAATAGCGCTTAGTCTTTCCACCTTTCAAAAGGTTAGTTACTGATCTACAGAATATCCCACCTGGCCCTATTGCCCTGCATGAAAAATTCAGCAACCAGAACAAATCCATGGTTTCACTCTAAGCTTATCCTTTCCCCTCACCCATTAATTTTTGTTCCTCAACTTTTGCAATGTCTCCCATGGTGAATAAAATAGATGACTATGGCTGTCCACTTGCAATCCTACAAAATCTAGCACATTGCTCAGACCTTCAAGATTGTCTTGAGCCAAGAGTGCCCCCAATTCTCCACACATCTCTATAAAACCCCATTCCCTCCTTCACTCCTTCCTAACCTTCTCCAATCAATAAAAAATATCCAAATAATGGGATCCCTTTTGAGTAGACTCATTTCTCCCATTTCTATTGCAGTGCCATACTGAATTTCTCAAATGTAGGGCAGGCAATGGCTTATCCTCATAGGCATAGCCTTATCAAAGTAATACTTCCCATCTATACACATCCCATATTCCTAGCAAGGGTCAATCCTCTTACTTAATTGGTAAGAGCTGAAAAGTGGATTTGATATCCAGTTTTACTAAACAGGGATCCTGAAATTCCCTGATAGGTTTCACTGCATAATCCATAGATGCATACTGCACGTGAGCATGTGATCTAGCAATAAATCATTCACTGAACCCCCTTCTGAATACAATAAATGATGAATCAGTTGAAACTCACCTGGTTTCTTTTTAGACACTAAACCCAAAGGAAAATGAGATAACTACTAAAAGATGATACCTCAAAAGGGTCTAATGCCCTCTCAGCTTAAACCTCCTTATTCAGTACTTCAAAACAACCCCCTACCTTCCTTTCACTGACTTCAGATTATGACATAAACCTCCATCCATTCCTAGAATTGATTTCAGATACTATCCCCCCCAAAAAAAACCTTTGATCAATTCTCTAGCCAGTCCCTTACCAAGGAAATAAACTAAATGAGAAGCAGGCCCAAGTGCATTAATTGTCAAATGGGAAAACCTGCCCTTTGGCCACAGAAATCACCCAAAACTGCCCTAAATTATGTTGCTTGCCACTATCTTGTGACAAAAACTGGCCACCCCCACCACCCACCCTGTCTGCCAGCATTTCACTATTGCGTGATTACCTCCACAGACTAAACATACATGATTAAACCTGCACACTGGTTTAAATGCCCAACATGTCCCTAACCTGTCCCCAGCCTCCTTCACCTGCCCATCATACACTCTCACACTGCCCACATTGTTGCCAACCAAATATCTGAATGCCTCACCTCCTAGTACAATGACTTGTCAACCACTATTAGTTTGTGAAAAACCTGGTCATACCATACCAAAGCAGTACCCTCTCACTGCCTTTGTACTTCTCGAATACTAAGGAAATACAGCAACAGTGGTAAAGCCTGTGACAAGTTATTCTCCAAGATTACAGCCACATAATACATGAAACACAAAACCCAATTTCCCAAGTTTTTGCCCAAAACTTACCTGGTTTCCTCCTACCTAAAGCAGCCAGTACAGCCACCAAATCCTTAGTTCCCATAGTCAGTGACTTTACTAGCCTCTGTATGCTGTCCACGTCAAATCAAATGCATCAGCATAGTTGCCCTTCCATATCTTTTTCACAGATGCAACAGTATGAAAAGTAATAAGTATCCCTGACCCTCCTGCCAAACAACGCTGGGTTTCTAACCAATCTCCTGGCTGTGATACAAAATCTAAACCACTAGTTCCTGCAAACTGCTCTACCTCCTGATTCACTTGCTGATGTGTTGGTTCCCTGCTACCTATACCTGTATTATTGCCCAGGTCCATAGCACCAAAATGAATGCTTACATCTTGCTCCTGTTCCTCAAACCTCAGCAGCTCATGCAACCTCACATGCCCAGGTTCATCTAAAACTTGCAATATATTTGCCATCCTATCCACCCTAATCACATCCACTTCACCCACAACCTCAGCACTTTCACCATTACCTGTAACTAGCTGGAGCACCATCACCAATGCTCTGGTCTATGTCTTAGTAGCCTTCCTCATCTTGCATGATTTCTACCTCACACTTCTAGAACTCTGTTTCTCTGGCATCTTGTGTTTTCTGCTACTTCTTCTCTGATACTCCATTGAAGGCTCCACCCATGACTGCACTGGGGCCTCTGCATCTCAAAACAACTTCTCTACCTGGGACACTGTATGAATCTCACATTCCTTCAGAGATTGCAGCTTGAGCTTCTGCAACACAAAATCACAATGAGTATCTTGATGAACCCCTTTTTCCCTTTATCACTTTCTGCCTCCCTCTACAAAACAGCTTCCCCTCCTGCCTTTAAAACTGAGCCACATGTACATATCCTCTAACCCAATCACTTATGCTGACCTACTCACCTCCCCAACTACAACTCAAATTCCAGACTAACCTGAAGCCCCCAGTCTAACCTACCAATACAGCAATATATCTACCTCATTGGCTAACAACTTCCTTCACCCTGACAACCGCCAACATCATTAACTTAAAACTTTTTTTTTGTTTATCTATCAGACTTAGCCACCAACACTGCTAGAAATGGGGAAGGGTGACAAGGGGGGAAAACAAAAGAGATCCAACCTCAGCCCCAAAATCCATATTGACACATCATAGCAATTCAACATGCCCTTCATCCTCTTTTAAAACATTGTATAGGTAAATAGTAGGCTAACTGACAGCAGACTGCTCCAAGCTTTGCCAATAACTGGAGGTCAGAATTAAACCCAGTATCTTGCATGTGTGAGGTTAGCTCTTAAACCTCAGGCTCCCCAAGCAATGAGTTTGTTGTCGACCCAAGCACTGCAGCAGGAACAGAAACCCCCTTTTTAAATCATTTAAATGAGATTGAGGAGAACCATTATCTATCTATATGTTCATAGGTAAATACTAGGCTATTAGTCTGCAGATTATTACAAACCTAGCCAATAACCAGAGGTTGAAATCTAACCTTGGAACATGTATCAATGAGGTTAGGGCCTTGTCTGGTAGGCCAACAAATAACTAAGGGACAAACCCATTCAAACACCTGAGCAGCTTGAAAATGTTGCACCACTTAAACTCTCAGAAACAAATTTCAAATGAAATGATATACTAACCAGAAATTATCTGGAGCAAAAGTGGCACCCTCTTACAGCAATAGCACAAACAATCCTAGACATTTTCAGACTAAAAGAAAATTATGCTGCTTTGCCATCAAAAGACAGAAAAGAATTCCAGTAAGAGAACAGCTGAACAGTGTTGCAAGAGTAACACCATTCTGCCATAAAATCACTAGTTCAAGAACAGACAAAAAGAAACAGAAGTAAAATAAGAGCCAACACCAAAGGCATTCCTGCCATATAGGAAACATTTAAAATAGTGTCATGTGCACTTTACTTACCATCTTTCTCTTTCTTTTTTTTCACAGCTTACCTTAACAACCTGTTGCCCTGGAAACACTCCTAGAAAAATGCCAAGCAGCCCTGTTTATACATGCTGAGGCCCCCCATATCCAACAAAACCAACACATACCACAAGCTGCAGCCATGGATCTCCCAAACAAAAGAAAGGTGATCATGCACATTATGACATCAAAAGCACTGAAGCAAAACCTTGCCTTAGCACAATGCTGCCACAAAACTATTGATGCTGCCTACTTATGAACCAACCAATTTTAATCAATAATCCACTCCCAATACAAGGACAAAAACCTCTAACAAATCTCTCACTTACCCCAGCAAGGCTAACTAAACCACACAATCATAGATCCTATAATGGAAAGCAGGCCATGCAACAAACAAGAAAGACCACCAGGCAAACCATATCTCCATGTAAAGCAACTTCTCTCCTATGAGGCATTTCATAACTAGATACTTGACCCAGAAGAAAGCAATTAGTCCTAGCAAGTGCTTTTCATAGAAAATGAAGTCTGACACACACATATGGCATAAAATCTAACTTTTATCCCCCATAATTTCCATAAACAATATCTTATGAGAACAGACCCCCAATTATATGCACAAACAGACAATTGTGTGATGAGGGAGAGGATGGAAAATGTGCTGAGTTTGAAGTAAACCACAAACCGATTATGCCCCCAAAACAGATGCCTAGCTCTTGAATCTTGTAACTTTACAGCCCATCAACCCCCCCCCCGCAAAAATAAAAATGTGCCCACAAAAAACACTATTAATCTTATATTTTGTGATGTACTATCAGACCTACAGTGAAATTCCTGGATTCTTAGTCAGATGCAAATGACACGTTAAGGACGTCAAGTGGTTCAGCCATATGGCTTCTGAATGCCCACAACTTTTTCCTTTTTAAGTCTTTAAGGACAGATTAAAGCCAATGAAGCTAAACATGACTAGCTGCGAACATGCTAGCTGTAGACATGCATATTTTGGCCTTATGACCTCATAAACACAGAATAAGTGGACTGTTTGGCTATGCTCTAGAAACATAGGATCATTAAACCCAGCTGATGTCCAGAACCATTAAGGTGTCTGCAATATATCCCAACTATCAACTAAATCAAACAGTAAAATGGTCACACAGACAAACCAATTAGTAAAAACTACAAGGAAAAAAAAAACAGCCAGGCTAGAGTTTTCACTGTGGAAATGACACCTTAAAGACATCAAGTGTTGGAGCTATATGGCTTCTGAATGTTCAGGACTTTTTCCTTTTTAGGTCTTTATGGACAGATTTAGGCCAACAAAGCCAAACACCACTAAATGTGATTACTCATATTTTGGCCTTCTTATGATCTTATCAGTGCAGCATATGTGGGCTATTTGGCTATACTTTAGAAACACAGGGTCATTAAATCAAGATGATGTCCATAATAATTAAGGTGTCTGCAAAATATCCCATCTAACAACTAAACCAAAAAGTAAAACAGTGACACAGACAAACCAATTAGTAAAAACTTCTAGCCAAGCTAGAGTTTTTCAGTGTGTGATATTTTAAACTTCCTGTAATTGAGGCCCATGGGATATATGCAAATGAAACCTTAAGGCCATAAAGTGTTTCAACTATATGACTACTGAATGTATTTTATATTATAGGGGGTTTAAGGTATTTTGACAAAAAAAAAACAGTTAATTGAACAAAGACCAAGACTAAGAATCTTTTAAGGAATTGATAAATCCAGCAAGTATTATAAATATTTGCAGTCTGAGTAAATCAGCAGGTAGCATACTCACTTTTGGTTGCTGAATTCTGTGGTTTCGATTCTCAAACTAGGTAGCTGGGTTAATTTTTAAGCACAGGCCATATTTGCCTGAGATGGTGATAATTTAGATGGTGGCACTTATTGTAAAAAGTCGGGGTCCTTTATTTGTATACAAAAATTACTCTTATTTACAAAATATTTACATATTTTCAAATATTTACATATATATAATACATAAATATACCAATCTGTTTGCACATATTCATAATTTCCTATACAATCATGCTAAATTTCCATCCTTATTAGACCCTCATACCTTTTTCATAACCATCTGATTTTACTTAATATTGTTGCTATATTCCATTCACTGTTAAACATAATTTCATTTATTCCTTCATTCTGTATAACCAAAAATAACTTATCTATTCTTTTAACATATTCTTTGCTTCTCTTCTTGTAATATTCACATTTAATCACATCCATGTTTATTTTATCTATTTCTTTTATATCTTCAAAAAAATCTTTACATAGTTTTTCCATAACTTTTTTACTCTTTTACAAAACATATGTTCTGTAGTTTCTTCTTGTTGAAAATGTAAACATATTCTATCACTTTTCTTTTTATATGACATATTTCCTTTTACTGGCAATTTATTTATTACCAGTCTCCACAAAGCATCTTGGCATTTTACTTTCTAATTACACCATTTGCTTCTTATTTTTATAGCTTTAAATTTTCCATCTCTTTGATTTCCCATGGTTTTACATAGTAATGTTTTATCATTTCATTCTTATACCAAAAATCACACTGCACAAAGTGGTAAAAATTACTTAAACAACCAAAAAAACACTGTGGCCTCAAAGAAAAAATAAAAAAAAATAACTTTAGCATTAGAAACTTTTATTAATATGCTTTTGTCACCAGACTTCCTCAGAAAAATTCAACACATTCAAATCACAAGACACCATATTTATAGATCAGTTCCTTAAGTAAATAATTAACCGCTTAATAAGCTATTACAATTTAAAAATTATGTTGTCACTAAAAAGCCTCCTTATAATATTCTATAGCATATTTATATAGTCACTTTTAATCTTTTCTCTTTTAAAAAACACTTTATGTTTTAAAATCATGTTAGAGAAGAAAGACACTATAATAAGAACAGTTATAACAACTATATTATTAATTGGTTAATTATTTAATTAAGGAACTGATCTATAAATATGGTGTCTTGTGATTTGAATGTGTTGAATTTTTCTGAGTAAAGTCTGGTGAGAAAAGCATATTAATAAAAGTTTCTAAAGCTAAAGCTATGTTTTTTATTTTTCCATTGAGGCCACAGTGGTTTTTGGTTGCTTACATTCTTATACCATACTTTTCTATACTCAGGATTCAATAAAATCCATGTAGGCAGTGTATAGAGCCTACACAGACTTTATGTGTGTTCACAGTCACGGTTCCTCCCTGGCAGCATGCCATTCATATCAATTATGGTGTGCTGCCAAGGGAGATCAGAGGTACACAGATATTGAATCTGTGCAAGTTGCAGTTTAGAGGCTGCCGCATACTTATGTACTGTCTAGAAAATGGTCTGGACAGGTAGAAAGCATAGGTCAGCAATTTTGTTTTCTTAATGCTTTTCTTTTTTTTTTTTTTTTTATTTTAATGTACGTTTGCATGGTGCAGCTCACTGCTTAGTGATGTTGAGCTGCGCTTATATATATATGCATCTGACATTTGGTATGTATTTAAAAATAGGAACTGGATGTAATCAATTGAAATTTTTTTTTATTTTTTTGTTTCCTCCCTGTTTGCCTGAGTGGCATGCTACTTAAAGAGACTGAGCTGTGCTTATACCTATGCACCTGACATCTGTTATATGTCTAAAAATAGAAATGGGATGTATTTAATTGTTGTGGTTCTGCATTGCTTAGCAACACACCACCCCATGCAGCTTTGCTGTGCACTGCTAACAGGGATCACAGAAGTATATGTGAAGATATACTCCTTTGCTGCACTATCCAAGTGGCTAGACAGGTTGAGTGATGAGGTATAGTGGAGTAGGTCTCAGGTTTGAGTACTGATATGCTTTACATATTTTGTTTTGAGAATGAGTCAGCTGAGTGAAACATCACTGTAATATAAAATAAAAGATTGTATATTTATCAAAGCTGCAGGGTGCTAAGCCCTGCTTAAACATAGGCAATGAGCTACCCTGTTTGCATGGTGTTCAGCCTTGCTTAAATGGTTTGTGAGAGTTTGCACAATGCTAAGGGATGTGCAGCTTTTTTGAAAGTTACAGTATGATGTATAAGGGTGAGAATGCATCCCATATAAAGGTCAATAGGTGGGAATTTCATGCCATTCATTGGAGTTGTCACTTGGCTGCTGATATGCTTGGTGGTGTTGGTGAGGGAGCATGCTTTCAGATTCAGAGATAGGATGGGCAGGAGTGCAGAGTGTTTGTTGGACTCCTGGTCTGAAACTATGAACCCTGACTGCTGCAGACTGATTATAAGGGCAAGAAAAGGAAGTCTGAGGCCTGGAACCAGTTGGCTAGGGACCTTACCAGTGCTACTGGTATCCACCACACTGGTGAGCAGTGTCATCTACACCATGATGACCTGAAACAAAGGAAGAAGGGAATCTTGGACACATGGGTCCAATAAGCACTGGCTGGGCATACCTCCCAGATATGTAAGTGTGCTTCCCAATGATTTATACGTATACAAACTGAATATCTACAAAACTGGTATGCATAATGATTTCTTTCTCTTACAACAGCTGCAGAAGACAGAACTCACAATGCCCAGTCTCAGGCAGGGTGTCTGGCCAGGATGAGGCATGAGTCTGGTGAGTAGGGAAAAACCAAAGCAATAACCTAATGAATAATGTACTGTTGAAATAAAAAAGTATTTACAGAGTTTGCAGTCCTAACAGTCAGGTATAACATACTTAGGAACTGTAATATGTTTAGTAATGTGTTAGTGACCACCTGAAATGGTAAACCAAGTTAAGTCAAGTAAACACGCATTATTGTGTGGTATAGCTTGCAAATATAAGTTGAGGTTGTGGTCTACTGAGAGTAACAGTCACTGTTCTGCTGTGCTCATTGTGTGATTGCACTCAGGTAATGATAGGGGTAAATGGGTTATTACTTACAGGTCGTACACAACTATCCATGCTGTACATGTCAGACGTGACACAATAGTAATAAATAGATTTTAAAAGGTGATATATACTGCTTCAAATTAAGAAGTGTTCACTAGTCTTGTAGTCATTGCATGTGTGTTCTAATCTAACACCAGTCAACTGTACAAAGGAAATGAATAAAGACTGCTGAAAAAAATGTCTGATAAATGTAGTGCAATGCCTGCAGTAAGTTGCAAGTCTGTGTTCTGTCCTGTTTTTGCCATAGAATCCTGTACATTCAACCTACTCGAAGAACAAGGTGTATGGGTAAGGTAGCTGACATTATGGCCAGATATGTATGTGTATAAATGCCAGATTTTAAGGTACATTACCAATTAAAGTTTAGACTGCGGTGGTGGTGCTGTGGTAGCGTTGTCGCCTCACAGTTAGATGTTGCCCATTCCATTCTCAGTTAGAGCATCTTCTGTGTGGCGACATGTGTGAATGAGCGTTCCTTCATTGAAGGTTGTGCGTTAGGCCCGGCATGCCAGCACGTAAAAATCTACTGCCAATCATTAGCGGACCGGAGTTCCGCTGTGGCGACCCCTAACCGGGAAAAGCTGAAAGACACAAACACAAACAAACCAATTAAAGCTTAGAGCAGAATTGTGTATTGAGGAGTAATCTGTTCAAATAACTGTGCAGTACAGATGTTTTCACTGCGTGTGTGTACTAATCTGACACCAGCCAACTGTAAAATGGAAATGAATTAAGACTGCAGAAAAAAAAATTGTCTGATAAATATACTGCAATACCCACAGTAAAGTTCAAGCCTTTGTTATGGACATTTCTAGTTAAATAATGCTGTTTATTCCTCCCACTCCAGGAGCAAGGTTTATGGGTAAGGTACCTCAAGTTCTGGGCAGATATACATGTGTATAAGTGCCAGATGTTCAGCAGCAGTATCAATAAAGTGTAAAACTGGATTGTGCCTTGATAAATACTCATTTCCAATAAGTGTAAAGTATCACTGTATGCACTACCATGTCTTTTCTAACCTGACAGCCGTCAGTTGTTAAATTTAGTGAACGTTTCCTTGAGTCACAGCTTGTGGGTTCTAATCCCATGGCAGCCAACTATGAAATCACTGGCTGTCTAGTCTAATTAGTGTACATGAACATACCTCTCAACTGTCATGAGTTTTTGGAATGTAATGACTAATTCCCCATATGTCTGATCTTTGATTAGCAGATAAATGACATTACTTGGAATGCAATTTATTGGCAAATCCATTTGCAGAACACTTTGGAAGTAATGTATGAGCACACTATGTAAAACAGTGCCCTGTAGTTGTGTACCTGCATTTGTTAGTACTTGGCCCATACTGTCCCATGCTAACAGGTTGAGAGTTATGTACATGTAACATCATCTATACAAGAAGTGGAGTCACTGTACACAGAAGTGACACTGCACACGTGTAGAAGTATGTATTATTAGTCTGTGTAGTAATATCACCTGTGGGGTCACTAATGGTATATTTTTCTCTGTCTCTCCCCACCCCACATCTTCTCTAATTTATTATTATGAATTTTATTAATTTATTACTGTTATTTATTATGGTTTGAGATTAATATATTCTTTTAAACTAACTGTTATATTGGCCTTACGGGTTATGTCATACTGGTTTGCTGTTAACATACTTATTGTTATGCTATTTATTGTTGTGTTCCTTATAATATTTCTTAATATGTATTTGAATTAATCAATATTATCTTCCATTGTGTTAATACTAACATTGGTTTGGCTAACACTTATCTTACCTTAAATTTATATCTAATTTACTACAGTGCGACAAGGTAGGCTAGTTTCAGGTGATCCACCTGCCTTGCCTCCACTGGCTGTGGCACCGGGGCCCAGCATATCTGGGCTGCAGCCTGGTGGTCCCCCCTCTGCTGCTCCTGCATTATCTGCAGCATCAGTTAGTTCCACCCCACAGGATGGGGCTGGGCCTCTCTCTGGGAGTGGAGGTGGAGGTGGTGATTTTGTCACCCATTAAGACCTGCCAGGTATGGTACACAGGGTGGTTGTATGATGTTTTGGTGCACACCTGTGCCAGATGGAAGACATGCTCACCATCCTAGTGGTGTAGCCTTGCCCTGGATGCCAGTCTCTACCACTGCCACCACAGGAGCAGTGAAGGAGCAGTGCTGACAGTCCCATGGGTGAGGACTTGAGTTGCATTGCTATCATATGGATGCTTATGGGACTGGAATTCCACAACATCCTCCCCATCCAAGGTGTTCACCCCCCCTCTTGTGTCACACATTACCCCTGTCTGCTGTCTTGTCTGTCTGAAAGCTCTCCCTCACCTTCCCAACCTACCTGCCTCACATGTACCTATGTCCCTTCCCCAGCATTCCACTCTCACCGTAAAAAAAATAAATAACCACCTTTCCCCCAAAAATATTGTCCTATACATAGCTCTCCATTTTGCACACTTGTTCACCAGACACAATTAATTTAGTCTAATTGGCTTAACAATGCAATTAGGTTGTCATCACCTCTCTCTGGGGGTGACAGTCCAAATTCAACCAAAAATTCTGTCACAGTGCACAGTTGTTGCTGATGAAGAAATGGATAGCTATGTTTCTTTCCTACACCCATTCTGCACATTCCTACCTGCCTTTCACTATTTTTTAAAGATTTTTTTGCATGATGTGGCACGGAGTGCAGCATTACTTAGCTGTGCTAAATAGTGTTACATTGATATATTCTTTTGTAAAAATATTAGTCACATTCGAAATGTACACCTGTGCCCTATTTCAGACCCAGGACCATCACACCTGCAGAACAGTGGCTCAACCCACCAAGCCAAACAGCTGCTAATTAACACAGGTGTTTTAATGAAGACATTGTAATGTTGAAGGTTTCATTATTAAGTATGTTTAAGTGATGCTGTGCATCATGCAGCACCATGCAAACCAGCTAAAAGAAATATAGAAAATGATTACTGTAATTAGTACTCTACTATGGAAATATATCACTATAAAGCCATACACATAACAATGAATGTAAATGAGGTATGTAATAGCAGGTTACTCTGCAATTATATGTACAACATGTAAAAATACACTTGCTAAAACATTAATGTAAAAATAGCATTCTAAAGCCATACACATAATAATATAGGTAAGTGCAGTCTGTAACAGCAGATAACTGTGGAATGATATCTACAAAATGTAAAAATATACTTGTTATTCCAGGGATAGTGTAGCTCAGTCTGTAAAATGCATTGCAAACAATACTTTTTGGTACACATGGTCCTGGATTCAACTACAGCTGCCTCTACCAGTGAAAACAAATGTATGTGGACAACTTAGGTCTTATCACCTATATATCTGCCCAAAGCAGTACAGATGGAAAGTCTGCATCTAAGTAATAGAACTCAAAGGCACACAGTTACAACCACTCTTAACTAGTCATAGTGCAACACTAGAAAGTGCAGGGAATGTCAGGTTATGCATTAGCCTGAATTCTCACAGGATGTTGAAATGTGTACTGAAATTGTGGCCCAGTAATATGACACTGCAGCCCACATAATGTGGCACCTGTCCAACTACATGACATAATGGTTAATCCACCCCTTACCTTTTTCTAGGACACACCAACCATTTTGCCTTTGATCATGGTACTGCTACTGTTGGCTAGCATACTTACCTAACCATGCCTTAATTTGCAGTGGAATGTGTACCCTCAGTCTGCCTCTGTCTCTACAACAAGGCTGCCACAATTCCCACACTTACTCTTACAACTTGCTGTCCTCGAAAGTGTTCACCCTCTATGTCTATGCCTATTGCCTGCAGCATCAGGATCAGCTTTAGCCTGTAGGACAAATATATGTATGTAAAACGTAGGTACTACAGACATACACTCTGTGATGATGTAGTGTCTTTACCTCAGTAATTTCCATCACAACATATGAGAAAGGGGTTCTAATCAACAGGGAGGCTTTATATCTTGTTCAATAGCTGCACATCACTGGCTGATTATACTGCAGATCAGCTGTGTTGGTTGCAATTAGAATTTCAGAAGCACAGATTGGCTAAGAGGCAATCACCTGGTAATGGGAACCATGTTAAAAAGGTAAACAGCTAGTTAGGGGAAACATTCTGTATGAGAGTTTCTTCACACAGTAAACATGATGCTACAACCTATATATATCTGTGGGTATCAACAAAGGAGTATTATACTCCATCAGGTATGTAACCCTTTGGTTTACAACATGATGCATATCTGTGAATATACTTAGGGGGAATGGGGATTACAGCATTAAGCCATTCTTAGAACTGTCATGATGACTTGTTATTGATTTCCAGATTTGTTACACCTACAGAGGAAGTACAGTGCATCAAGAGTGGAATGTTTTTTAACAATGTTGCACACTGGTCTCCTGGGAATGTCCCTTTATAGTGATTGTAATAACACACTGCTATTTGAAACTGTTATTTTGACATATTATTAGGGGGGGTACTCCCTAGGGGGGGGCCACACTACAATGGACTCCTGTGTTGGGTGTGCAATCATACAGAAGTATCTCTCATGGCACAAACAGGAAAAGGTGACTATTGATAGTATCCTATTTGCATCCACACCCTTAGTATGTTTGCACACTGTGGAATATGAGATATGTAATCAAGCAGTGAATAGTGACAGTCATTCTGTTATTGCTGTTTTGCTACATAGTGGACTGCCATGTATGTGATTCTGACATGTATTTCTATTTTGTTGTCTTTCAGGAAAAATGTATGCAAGATGCCATGCCCCTTTTACTGATGTCAAGAATGATATAATCCTGGAAGTCCTCCATCAGCCCCATTAACTCCTGCTGTCCAGGGGGAGGCAAAAGACAGAACAGCGAGCAGCACTGTGGACTGACCTGTTCTGTGATGTTAATGCTGTCACTCACCAGAGCAGGACATATGAGAAACTTTGACACCATGTGACTGACATGATAAATGCTGCATGCAGAAGAGCAGCAGACTTGGCCAGGGATCGTGGTGTCACTGGTGGAGGGCTGCAGTGGAACAACCACTGTCAGCCGCTGAGGAATTTCCTGTGAACCTAGGAATACATGACAGCTCCCAGGCATCCATCACACCATATATTGTGGATGTGGGTGCCACAATTTCCATGCCAGAGGAGCTTCAAGGTAGGTTTAGTTTAATCACCATTGGAATACTCTAGCATTCAGAGTGTCGGGGGTGTACATAGTTTTATGTGGATGTCAGGTGTTTGTTTTGGGGGGATTTAACTGCAGTTTGAATCTCATGCTCAGATTTTGACCAACATAATAATTACCATAGTAGCTACTGTAAATGTGAGATGTATGAACGTATTACCCTGTTATACTGCAACATGCGCTGATGTTTACATTACCTCTCCCTCAACTTTTCACAGGTCTATTAGGAATTGGACAAGGCCATGTTTCTGCTCCTGATAAGCACAACACTGTTTTGTTACAGACATATATTTAGTGCAATGTATTCCCTAAAGTGTTATCCCAGGCCTACTGGCTGGATTGATGTACTGCTGGCATGATTGCCAACTGCACATATATTTTCTGACTGTACACACTTTAAAGTCATACCTATGCCTTGTAGGTGTGATCACACTGATAGATGTGACAGTATTGTCAGGACATTACAGATTGCCACATATGTCAACTGTGCAGAGTTTTGACAAATGTCAATAGTGTACCCCATTGTTGCTGATGAGATTGTTGTTTAAAGAGCTTTTATTTACAACTAACTGCAAAAGTTTGTTGGAAAATAATATCCTCATGTCCTACTATATGAAGTTGGAGTTAAACAGGTCTGTAATAGTGACAACAGTGTATACAGCTTAACATGTATTGCAATTTAATGTTTCGATCACGTAATATAGACCCTATTTTTTCTTGATTTCTTTCACATAATTCTTTTTCTTTATTAAAGCACTTTCTATTATTATGTTCCAAATCTTCCAGTGCATCACTATATGTTCTTTTATATGTTTCTTTCTCTACTTTGTTCACATCATATCACCACTGTAAAAAAAACATTTTGTATATTTTCCTTAAATCACCTGACATTTAGATCAAATTTTACAAAACGTCCTCATAGTAATTTGATCTTTCCGTAACTGTATTACTAATTTCTTTCCTTCTTCATTCCATGTTTTTTTTATTTATCCCTTTTATTCCTTTGCCTATTTGTATATATTCCTTGTTTTCTTTTATCTCTAGCCATATTGCAAGATGATCAAACAATTATGTTTCAACCACCCCCTTCTCCTATAACTAACCTTCTGACACTATAAAATAATCTATTTCATTTCTATACATACCCCTTTTGTAAGTCCATGAATTTTTGTCCCACAGTTCTAACTTACCACATATAACTCCTAACATTTTTCTTATATAATTTCCTTTCTTTTTATGCTTGCATCTTAAATCACAATTAAGTTATTCTGTTATTATAATATTCATATTTATCACTACATAGTGTAAAATCTGATGAAATAAGCTTTCCCTTTCTTTACAGTTAGTATAAACATACAATGTTGTAATTCTATAGAATTGTTCTTTACATTTTAAACCTACAATTGTTAATCTTCCCATTTTGCTAAAGTTACATCTAATATCTTTACTGTATTTCTACAGAATATGGCTATTCCAGAATATCTCTCATTTCCCAAATTCCAGATTATCTTTCCTGTCTGTTAGTAATCTTTCTTCATTTGTAAAAATCTTGTGTCTTCTAGTACAATTACAGCTACATCATATGTATTACACCACTCCAAAATTCCTCTTCTTCTCACAGTATTTTTAATACTATTCACATTTACAGAAAGCACTCTAGATTTTTTTCATTTCCCTTTTCCTTAGATTCATTTTTTCATAAATCCATAGCTAACTACTGGGCTATATTTCTTAATATGCCATTCTAAGACTAAATATTTTTTCTTCTGAAAGGTGAGAATCAAACTCTATACTTTGTGTCTGTGAGTCTAACACCTTAACCACTATAGCAACCCCCAATCTTTAGCTATATATTTTCATTTTCATCAGTTTCCTTTATTTTTTTCTTTTGTACTTATCTCTTTAAATTTTCTTTTTCTGTCTTTTACCATTTTACCAATAGAATGATTTCCCCCTTTTACTTCCTTCCAGTTTATATCTTCTTTCTCACTTATTTCAAAACCTTCTTCTGCACCATCCTTATTTTTTTTTCCTCATCCATGTTTTCTTCTATTTCTACTACTTATAAAATGTCTTCTCTTTGTTAATTTTCTTCTCTTTCTTTTTCTTTTTCCTTACTGTTATTTTTATTTTTTCAGTCTATCATAATTGTCCAAGTTTGATACATTTATAACATTTCAATTCACATGTTTTGCATTATATCCTTTTCCCCCACAAATATAACATTTTCTTTTGTCACACTCATTTTCTGGCTCACTCTGCACTACCATTTCTTTAAGTAATTCACCCCACAACCCTCCCAACTGGAGGGTTTAATTATATACATCTAAGTCATCTCTATCAAACAGGTTTCTTTGAAACAGTTCCTCAGAATCCTGCACACATTGTCTGGTCTAGATATTTGCTTTCACCTTTATTTCTTTCACTGTTCCATCACTTCCTTCTCTCTCCATCTACCTCCCCGTTTCTCCAGGCCACTTCTGTGCCTGGAAAGGAAACAAGAAATGTTCCTCCAAAATGGGTCAAACTCACAACAATGACAAGTAAGGGAAGTTCCCCTGTGCCCTGGCCAAATTTCCTTTAGCCAGTACAAACCACTCTGGGTTTATCTTTAAGAGAGGACATTGTTCTAGTGGTACTAACCCAGTTAACAATGTGCAACATAAAAATAAACAGATGTAATAAGTACCTTATTTTCAGCCATGGCCCAGACTGTATGCATCAAAATATGTCTGCAGGAAATAACTTATTTTCAACCATAGCTCAGATCTTAGGCAACAAAATGTGGTAATTTAGGGAGGAAAGCCCATGCAAATAATGTATAGTAATCAGAAAAGATAAAAAGCATGCCCCCTTGCCTCCTCACACCCCCTGCATATTATATACACCAACTCTAAGATTGCACTAAAGTTGAGAAAAGGGTAAGTGCCCTGATCTCCACTGTACTGTGATCTCCATTCAACAGCTTCAACATTTAAGAAAGTTGACCATATGGTCTTGACCATATGAAGTTCAACTTTCCATTGAGTCGGTCTTCTGAATGGGACCCATGATTTTAGGTTTCAATTTCAGTAAAATTGTTGACTAACATTATTTCTTTTAGACAAAACTAAAGGTATTGCAGTTTTAAGATGTCTTTTTTAAGACAGTAGTGATAAAATACTAAGTGGCTTTGCTAGAGATGATGGATAATCAGAAGGATCAGAGAGTGAACACTTGACCTGGTAATGACACTTAAAGGATGTTAGTGTGACCCTGGAAGGAATGAGGTATGCATGGAGGCATTTGCCCATTCAGTCTAGTACTTATGCCAAGCAGTTAGAGTCATGGGAGGAGTGTGATGATGAGATGATGAAGCAACACAATATTTGGTACCACCGATACACTTCCATAGTGAAGTCTGAGATAAAACTTTGTAGAAGTTTTGAAAATATGATTTGTATAGAGCACAAGATAGTGAGTCTGGAAGATAAAGAATGAAGGAGGAATTTATGAGAGGATGTTGAAATGGGAAGAATGTACAGTCTATGTGGCTTTTATCAAATCAAAGTTGGTTTTGTGGACTGGATTTGCAAAATGTATGCTGCCCAGTTCAGAGATGCATAGGTAGTCACTGTCTTCAGTGAGATGAAAATTTCATAAACTGGATCCTTGTGCTGGTTCAATTCCTTTTGTGGTGTGACAATGAAATGTTTGATATAAACAACATCCATACCTGTCACTCTACCCTTAGATGATTCACTGCAACGCTGAATTGAATTTAACCACATAGGTTCATAGGTTCATAGGAGATTACTAGGCTAGCAGCCCTAGAGCCCTTACAAGCCTAGCCATGGTATTCCCAAGTTGCCTTAATTGTCCTTGGTTAGATGGACATAATTTGCAGAGGTAGTTTATGTTAAACACAACTACCCCTGTCCATGAGGGATATGGGTGCCACCCCTAGGGTGAATTTGCGGTCTCCCATCCATTTGCAAAGGTTACACTTGAATAGGGTCAGTGAGGACCTCTGCTTCATGTGAATTGGAAGTTTATTCCAGAGTATTGGCAATTGCTCAGAGCTATATCTGTCTCACCAGGATGTTCTATTAATATCACAGGCTAGTTTAAGATTCCTAGAGCAAGTGACTGTTGTGCCATTTGACTTGTGGATGTGCAGCATATCCATCAGGCAGGGTCAGTGACTGCCCTATAGGTGAGGCACATAATCTCTCAGCAATCTATATGATACAGGATACAGTGACAGGTCTTTCAGTCTATCCACAAAAGTCATGGTTTGGAGGCCCTGTATTTTCTTGGTGAGAAACCTCTGTGGTCTCTCCAGCTGCTACAGGTATCTGAAAAGGAACATGCAGAAGGGAGCATTGTACTCTGTTAATGGTCTGATGAGGGTCAAGTACAGTGGAGTTATAACATCCTTAGACCTGGATATAATGCCCTTAGATATGAGATGCACAATGTAGAAGGATTTCCTTACCACTGTGGAAACTTGGTGGTCAAAGTTCAGATTGCTATCTATCTGTGTTCCCAGATCTCGCACTTCTGGGTTTGAGGTTAGGGGTGGTACTGTCAATATGGTAATTAGCAGGCAACTCTGCTTTGCCAAAGGAGATAATAATGCACTTTTTTGTGTTTAGTTTGAGACCATGGCTTTGGCAGCAGTCATTTGTTTGTGGTAACCCTTCCTGTAATATGTTAATATCACTGGGGGACTCAGTGATTGCACTTAGTTTGCAATCATCACCGAACTTGGTAAGCCAAAGGCCATCTAATTTAGCCTGGAGTTCTGAGAAATCAATTCCAAACAGTAAAAGGCCCAGCTCAGATCGTTGTGGTACACCACTGGTGATGGATCTGGTGGTAGAGGTAGAGTCACCAACTTTGACAGTATGTGTTATGTCAGTGAGCCAAATAGCTACCCATCTCGTGACATAAGGGTTAATCCCCAGCTAGGAGAGACTTTCTCAATGATACCTGAGTAAGGGATTGTGTCAAGAGCCTTGGCTATGTCAAGATAGGCAGTATGCACTGATGTACCTTTGTCCAGGGCTTTGGTGACTTTCTCAAAAAGGTCTACTAGGATTTAAAAGCATGACCTAGCCTTAACAAAGCCAAAATAGACTGGGTATAGAGTTTGAAGGTCACCTATGTCCTTGTCGATAAGGTCCATGATGATTCTTTCCATGGCCTTGCAAATGAGGCTGGTTAGACATATGGGTTTATAGTTCCCATGGTCGGCTGATGACCATCCCTTTTGTGCAAGGGGATAACTGTTGCTATTTTCCACTCTGCTGGAGCAAAGCCTGTTCTCGGGCTATGGTTAAAGAAAATGCCAAGTGGGTCCTCTAGGTCCTGTTTTAGACTGCTTAATAAGCAACCATGCAATGTTATCTGGTCACATTGAGGCTGTGTTTTTGGCTTTAGAGAGTGCAGATATGACCAGATCTCCAGAAATACTAGGCAGAGGACTGGTGTCAGATATGCTTTGAGGTATGGCTGGTGGGGACAGGAGAGTGACGTTTTCACCAAATCTGTCAGCTAGCAAGTTAGCAATTTCCTCTGGTACAGTATGAGTTCTGACTTGCTTGTCCAAGCTGTGGAGGGAATTCTTCTTCTGCTGAATCAGTTCCCTATTCTTCTTAGACATCAGTTTCTTCCTTTTGTTCTAAAACCTGTTTATATTTGAGGTCCACCAGCATGTCTAGTTTTTTTCAGAGGACTTGGAGTTAATCCGGTTAAGCACATCTGAGTCTATATAGTTGCTTAAGTGTTTATGCAGGGTATTTGTGTACACCTCTGTATAGGAATCATTGTTATCTTTGATTGCAGGGGGAATACATTTTTATACCATTGCTTAGTAGACTGTAGTTTGCTTTGGAAAAGTTTTTTAGTTTTTTTTCCTGCTGTGGTGGTGACAGGTTCAATAGTTACTTTGAACGAGATTGATTTATTGTCTGACATTACCAAGGATGGTATCAAACAGGTGGGGAGTGCAATAATGCCCCCAATGTTAGTGAGTACTATGTCTATGACATTTGAGCCCCTTTTGGGGGTGCAGACTCTCTGTCACAGAACATTTGAATTGATAAAGTCCAGGCATGTTCATGCTCATGTATATCACCCAGTCGATGGAAAGATAGTTGAAAGCTCCCACGAATAAGGTGTTGGGCTGTATGGCGAGTGACTTTGGTAAGTCTAGGTATTCAGTGTGCTTTTTGTAGCTCATGCTGGAGGACCTATAGCTAGCAATGATGTGGTCAGATATTTTGCCTTTAGTTAATTGGACATGAAATAGTTTGAGAGAGTTTACTGTTTGACCAGTCTCAAGGTGTACTTCACTTTAATGTAGATGGATACTTTATTTATTTAACATTTATTTACCAGGAAAGTCTGACTTGGAACTAAGCCAATTATCAGTGGAGGCCTGGGGAGAAATGCTCAAGGTGCATGTCTTTGTAACATGGGAGGAAACCGGATTACCCAGAGAAAATCCACACAAACACAGTGAGGATGTGCAGACTCCACACAGAAGGCACTCCAGCCAAGAATCGAACTGGAGACCCTCTTGCTGTGAGGTGACAATGCTATTTATTTATTCATTTTATTTGAGTGCATGTGTGATTTGATGGATCCTGGCATCTGACAGGCAGCTGACCATGACTTTATCCTTGTCCAGTCTGGTGATGGGGACATCTGTGTGTTGCACTATGGAGTTGCCTATGACCAAGACTTAGGTTTTGAGGTGTTATGCCTTAGGGGGTTATTTGCTGAGACACTGGTGTATGTGTAGTAGTTTCTATTTTCATAGCAGTCTGTGCTAGTGGTTTATGTTTGGGGAGGTCTCTGATCTTTTGGTAGGCTTCTAGTGAGTACCTCCATGTATGTGGGTTTATTTGTCATGACCTCATTTTGTGTGAGAGGTGAAGTGTGTGTGCTGACAACCTGTTTGATGTCCAGTTTGTTGTTAAGTGAGAGAACTGATTCCAATTTCATAGTGTAATTTCATCTCTCACACAGGGTATTTGTTTTAGGAGTAAGCGGTTGACAGGTTGTCAGTATACATGAGGCAATTACTACATTGCCTCAGGATGACAGTGTCAATCAGGCTGGCCAGTGAAGTGATAGGAAACTGCCCATCCATTATTGTAGGTTTTTACTGTATGTACTATTAAGGAACAGAGTGCGCTAGTTTGACCAGTTTTTATGCTAGGACTGACAAAGGTGCTTGTTTTAGTGAAGGCTATGGATGATAAATGTGACAATGCTGTTCAGTGTGCCCATAGTGCAGTAGGGAAGCTTGGGAGGGTTCCACTGACAGATGTCTATGGGAAAAATGAGCTTCAAGGTCTTTGTGTATATGCAGGGCACAACTAATCCCTGTTGTACAATGCACTGCAACATAGAATACAGACAAAATTAAAACACTTTTAAGATAATCTACCAATAGGAAAGCACACAATGAACCTTTCTTCAGCAATCTCCAGCTCAGACAAGGCTGGATCTACACAGCAGGCATGAATCTAGTCAATGCTATCTAGGTGGCACACTGCCAGCACAGCTATTGAGAATTTTGTAAATACTACTATGCCACTTGTGAATATTAATATGATTTATACAGAAGTGTGTGTAAAGTACTGAGCTAAAATGTAACCACTGCATGCCCTACTGGAATAGAACAGGAATGTACCTGCACTATTGTGACTGCTTAGATGCATATATTTAATGGAAACTGGAACACAGGAGGTTAACTTGAAAAAAAAAAACAGAGAAAATAGTTGAAATTAAATTGTTTTACTATTGTGTCATAAAAGTTAGTTTTAATGCAGCAAGGAGACAGGATGTCTAAAACTAGGGTGCCTTCAACATTGTTTTTGTAAGTGTTTTATTGTTTTATGTCTCATAGCAGTTGCAAACATCTGAAGGCTGTGTATTTTCACAGAGGGATGCTAAATTCTGTTAGGTTCTGACAAAGGGGGTTTAGCTTGGGAACTAAAGTCAGGTGACAAAAAGCGATGTCATCCAAGCCAACCCAGCAGTAATATTTGATATTAATTTAAGAACTCTCTCAGAGAGAGACTGTGCATTTTGTATCTTGTCTTGGACCTAGAAACATCCACTCATCACTCCTGCCTGCATGCTGTTTTCTAAGTAAGTTTCTAGGGCATAGTACCTCTTTTAGATTCCGATAGGAATATAGTAAAGTATAGCTTAGATGTTTTCTTTATTTATTTAATACTGCCCTGTAATCTTGTTTTAAATATTTCTTGTGATTTTGAACTCTGATGTAACTGATTACTTACTGAGTATTGTCTTGTTCTTTTATTATGTATTCTTAAATGTATTTAAACCTTTTAATTGTGGCTGGTCTGTTTAGAGATATTTAAGCTCTTGGAATACTTGCATATCTATTTGGTGACACTGTACAGGCCACTCCTAAATAGCCTTGCTTTTGGCCAGACTAATGTTTGGATTAATAGTAACATTACACAGTAGGATTGGAAACCCTTTGCTAAGGGCCTTAAAGTAGCTGATAAGAGCTGGCTGGTGGTAGTGAAAATTACCTTATAGTCTGGACAGAAGGGGGGGATAGCTTTTAAACCTGTGCCAGGCTTTCCCATGTGTGTGTGTGTGTGTGTGTGTGTGTGTGTGTGTGTGTGTGTGTGTGTGTGTGTGTGTGTTTGCATATAAATTAAATCTCAAGGAGTGTGTGTGTCAGCTACTTGGACAGGGACACAAAGCACTGATTGGACAGAGAGGATACTGGAGATATTGGTTTGGCCACTCAGGTGAGATCTTAACCCAATAGCTGTGCCAGTAGGGCATCTTATTGGGATCTGGAGAAAGCGGGAGAAAGCAGCTCCAGACTGACTGTGATCTGTGTGTGCTCTTAAGGGAAATTGCACTTTACTGTCTATGTATTTGTTATTCTCCCAGTGTGTACATTCCTCACTGTTGCCAGTGATGAAGACTGAGGCTCCTCGATTACTGGGCCAGTGCATGGGCATCACACTAGGTATCAGAATGGTGAAAATCAAGTGCAGAGAATGAAGCAGTCACAAACAGTAAAACAGTAAAAAAAAAACAGAAATGATGCAGCAACTCGACAAAATACAGTTCAAAAAGTACAGAAAAATCACAAAATATACTTATTTTCTTGTTTTTTTTTTGCCCTGGATGCCTTGGATTAAAGCAGAAACACTCTAGACCTCTGGCAAGAGATGGCAAACATAGAGCAGTTCCAGTTAATTAACAGCAAACCTGTGCAAATGTGAAGCTTAAATACAGACACAATTAGAAACTTTTAAGCTAGTCTACCAAAAGGAAAGCACACAGTGAAACTTCCTCCAGCAAGCCCCAGCTCAGACAATGCTGGATCCACACTTTTCTGCCACAAGGGTGCAGGGGAGCACTTCTTAATGTGAGAGGGCTGGTTTAGTGCTCAAGTGTATCAATAACAGGCTAGATTGAGGAATTTACATTATGCTATCTAGGTATCAGAACAGTGCAAATCAAGTACAGAAAAGTGCAGAAAAATACTTAGCACCCTTTTTGTGTGTTTCTCAGCTCAGATAGACCAAGTAAATACCTACTGCCACCAGATGAACAATTCCAGTCCACCCAATGTAAAACAGTAAAGGAGTTTCTGGACTGAAATGATACTACAGACAAACTTAAATGGCATAAAATGCTACCACAAACAAACTTAAATATATTGATATAACAGTGTACTTTAAACATCTTATAAATGTGTGATTATTCAATAAAAGTTCTTCTGTTTGAATAATGAGCCAAGAGCTGTTCAATTGTACAGAATTTATAAAGGCACTAAAAAACAAGATAAGGTGATTAATAAGCCCTCCAGCCAATAAAACTGCATTCAGAAATCTCAAGGGTTTCCCCAACCTAAACAGACAAGGCTACCTCCCAGTTCACTAGATAGAAAATCAATTGACCTCTTTGATGTAAAAACAATTTTTTGCTAGAGTATAAAAATACACTACTTTATCCAACAGCTAGCTAGATAATGAAGCCAGATCAAGCAGAGCAGAAAATGGGAGACAAAATGCACTTTTTTCAATATAAGCACAAGGAAAGACAAATAAACAATTCAGGATATCAACAGTTGTGTAGAAAGAGAGGAGCTTATTAAGCTCAATTTACAGTATGGATGGGTAGCTTAAAATCACCAGGGTTAAAAAGCAGATCAATAAACAGGACAGTGGGTGGTTAACACAGCAGGGAATCACCAGCAAGTGCTTTAGTTTATGCAGGCTTCAAAACTTTTCAGACAAATGCATCACTTTAGTAAGCCACGGTGGTGGAGTGGTTATTGTGTCACCACAGCAAGAAGAGGTTCTTCTCTCGGTTCTCGGCTGTGCCTGGTTAAGTCTGCCAGTCATGTCCTCCCTCCTGGGGTGGTGGGTGTCCTCCGTTCCCCTCCAGTTTCCTCCCACCCATTGACACTCTAAATTGGGGATATCTAAATTGGTCCTAGTGAGTGTGTGTGTGTGTTCTGTGGAAGTTTGAAGCCTGGCTGGCTTCGACACTCCAGTCTATGACATGTTAGTTATGGAATGTTGCAAATGGAAAAATAGTGAAATGCATAGGATTTTTAAGTCTGATATAATAACAGTAAAGGAATGTTCTAGATTGTTGATGTACTCTGTATAGTGAGCTATAACTAAAATACAAATAAGTTGGTAGTTGGTGCAGAGGTTAAGGTTGCAAGCTTGTATTGTTTTATTTATTTGTATTGATATTTTAACCAGATTTATCCAACTGAGCCTGGGGCTCATTTTCTGTGGAGAGCCGAGGAGAAAAGCTCCAGAAGTATTACATATTTTTACAATAAAAATCAAATCAAAAATACAAAAGAGTAAACAATTAAAACCACCATGAAACATAATAAGAAAATCAACAGTTAGAAATAGTACTATTCATGCATGGAGCAGACCATACCAATGTAGAACAGCAGCAGGCCTTGCATATTAATGAAGGCGTTCTGCCATATTCTCTGCATGGACACAATTTGTGTACGAGCACAGGGGGAATGTCCCAACATTGCTCTGTCAGTACACGTGCCCCTTACACTCTAGAATTGCCATATGGCAATTTTAAAGCAACTAACTGCATCCATGGACACTGTTATCACAAGATAACAGTGTCCACAGACAAAATACAGAAGCACAGCCCCCACAACATAGCACTCAACTGTCCAGATTTTTTGCAGAATGTCCACAGTTTTCCCTTATATTTTTGGCCTTTCCTCATATCCCTCTTGTCTGGCAAATCAGTGGGATGATCTAAGGATTGAAGTCACTAAATAATGACATACATTTGAATTTCATAACTTATATCCTTCCAAAAATGTATATTAACACAAGCTGATTTATTCTAGCAGCTGTCTAAGTTTAAAAGAGTGATGTTACATGTTTCATTTTTTTCCCATTCCCAATAAAGTTTAAGCATAGCTGAGTGGGTGTGCTCATTGCGCAGCTATGCATAGAGTAGCTTAAACATTCAAAGGAGCTAAATAGAACTATACAGCCAAAGTGGTCAAAGTGAAATAGTATAGTGGTAAAATTGTTCGCTTAGTATGCAGTCATTCATGGTGGCCATTCATTTTTATGTGTGAAAACAGCACTAAAAGTATATTTTCTTAGAAATAGGTAGTGAATAATATATATTTGTTAACCAGAGTATATTTTGGAATATTTTCTGCTTAAAACCTCAGTTTTGGCCAGCTAAGATCTAGCTGTATTCAACTGGACGTATAAGAGAATTTAAGTACCTTTTATCTGCACTTTTTTCAAATAATACAGCATTTTAATTGATTTATTTGCATTGCATTGAATATTAACTGAACTGGAAGTTTTGACTCTCTTTTGTCAGTTAGTGCTTGCTAGATTGTTATTGCCTGTTAGTAATTGCAGGTGGGGGTAGTCTCATTCATTGATATCCTGTCACTGCCTATTTAAGTGGTACATTTTGGAATATTTTCTGCTTATTCAGCTTTGGCCAGCTAAGATCTAGCTGTATTCAATTGGATGTATAAGAGAATTTAAGTACCTTTTATCTGCACTTTTTTCAAATAATACAGCATTTTAATTGATTTATTTGTGTTGCATTGAATATTAACTGAACTGGAAGTTTTGACTCTGTTTTGTCAGTTAGTTCCCCATCCACCCTCCCTGTTTTTGTTTTGGTGTTAATCTTGGTGGCTTTGAAAGTGCCTGCCCCTCTTGTAAATTTGTGTTTGGATACTCATTCTGGGCCCATCTCATTTGCTCACTCAACTGAGTGCAGTGAGATCATATTCTGATTTCAGGCACTCCTACTGTGTGCAAAGAGAGCATCTGGGAAAAAAAAAATAAGCTTGTTTCCTGCCTTTCCTGTAAGTGGTCTAGACTGTTTGTAGGCTTCTGAGCCCTCAAGACTTTCTGTGTTGGAGGGAAGCCTTCCAGCTTAATTTTGTTTCTTAGAACTAGCCAGTTTTCCAGTTTCAGCACTCAAATCTGTTTCTTTGAACTCAGCACTTGTTTAGAACTCGTAACCACTAAATAAGCTGCAAATTACTACAGCACTCAACTTTCCTCACTTGTCTAGAGGAAAACAGTTTCCAGTACTTAATAAATAAGCATCTATCCAGGCATGTCTAAGGGTCAGCTCCCGGTGATTACTCCTGTCTACCTGATGAATATGGGCATCTTGGGGCAATGCAGCAATTGCCTCATGTACACAGACAACCCTCTCCTCCTACCACCCAACACTACAACCTGTGAGAGATGCACTTAGATAGACAACTGGAAGCAAAGCTTTCTTCACCTAAGACTGGACTAGACAGTCAAGAGGAGATGGTAAACACTTGCACCACACCACACTCATCACATAGTCCCTCAAAACCTACACCACCAAAACACACACATGGAAACACAAAACACACACCTACATTCACGGAGGCTCTCAATAAAAACCTGCCCAAGCATCAGGGACCTCCAAAGCAGAAATGCAAGAAACCTTCACCCCCCCAACACAACCCAAATGACACATTGCCCACAAACTCAGTGTGCCACTGAACCACAGCCCATAAGGCATAACAACGTACCCAACACTCTAGTCATAGGTGACTCTATAGTCAGGCACACTGATGTTCCACTCACCAGGATAAACAAGAAGAAAGTTACTGTCAGCTGCCTGTCAGGTGCCAGGATCCACCACATAACACACGCACTCAGGTGACTCCACAAGTACAAATATGACACTATCATTGTCCATGTTGGTGTGAATGATCTGAGACGTACCTCCCTGGACTACATGAAAAGAGACATGGAAGAGCTCTCCGATCTTGTAGCCCAGGCAGGTATGACCCTAGCCCTGAGTATCATCCTGCCATCACCCAGAATGATACCACAGTGCAAGGACAAAATGATTGACTTCAACAATTGGCTAAGCTTCTGGAGTCATTCTAAGGGGATCCAGTATTTGTCTGCTGGGGCGACATGATCGACAGACCACGATGCTTTGCCAGAGATGGCCTGCACCTGTCACCCTTGGGATTCTGGATACTGGCTAAGGCTCTTGCCACCCCTATAGTGCCTTTTTTAGGCAAGGTTCAAATGACAAATTCATCACCGTAACAGGTACAAGCAAGCAAAATCTGAGGTTAATGCTACTCAATGCCAGGAGTCTAAACCTCAAAATGCACTCGCTCAAGGCACTCCTTAAAATGGAGAACATCGACATCTGTGCAGTGACAGAGACCTGGTTCAAAGCTCCAGAGAGCACCCCTGCATTACCAGGCTATAATTCATACCATACCTTTCGGCCACCTAACCTGGAACGAAGCACTAAAGGTGGAAGTGTGTCCATATTCATTAAGGATATCCACACCTCCAGGCTAGTTGCACAGCATAATGCATCCAAGATTATCCAAGTGCATCTTACTCTGGGCAAGACCGCAATCCAAATTGTAGCTTACTACAGACCCCCCACCATGCCCCAGGATTCCCACTCCTCATTTCTTGATACACTGGAAAGTATTAGGGTACAAACTAACAAACTAATAATGGGCGATTTCAACTACCCCACCATTAACTGGGAAAACTACTCATGTACCAACTCTTTTGCTCAACGTTTTCTGGAATTCATAAATTCCAATGCCTTGGATCAACTTATTCACACCCCCACCAGGGGCAGCAATATCCTAGACCTGGTCATTACCAACATGGGCAACCGGTGTTCCACACCAGAAGTCAATTCCTCGTTGGTCAGATCCGACCACAAGCTAATCATGCTAGACATCCACATCCCGCCCCCACCCCCAATTAGGGAAACCACCGTAAATAACTTTTCCAAAGCCAACTTCACACTTCTTAAGACAGAAGTGGCAAACTTCATGACACCCATGCAGATGGACAATAGAGGTACGACTGCTGAATCCTACACAAATGCACTTTATAAGCACTTACACGAGTGCATGGATCATGCTATCCCTAATAGAACCAAGATGCTATCCTCCAAAAAAGGAAGCCAATCTGGTGGTCCTCTGCCATAAACAAACTCAACAACAGAAGAAAGAAACTGTTGCAAAAAAGAGTAAAATCCCATGACTGGAGGAACTCCCTGGTCAACCTCAGTAAGAAGCTGAGATCCCTCATAAAATCCTCCAAAGCTAGTTATGAAAACAAAATTACCACTGACTCTAAAGACAACCACAAAGCATTCTATAGCTATATCAAGAATCTCAATGGCAACACTCAGATCTGCTCTGAGTTACAGCACAATGGCACTAAATATACAGAACCAACTGTTATTGCCAACATCCTGGCAGATAGTTTCAGTGCTAACTTTACCCCCCTCTCACCCCCTCTCTATACCGGAAGAATGCAAAGTTCCTGCAATCATGGCTGCACAGGTAAAAAATACACTCTCCAAAGCCAAGAAGACAGCATCCATGGGACATGACAATATCCCAGGTTGTGTTCTACATGAACTACAGTATGAACTGGCACCCTATCTAAGTACCATGTCCAATCATAGCCTCACCTCAGGCTTTGTGCCCACTGAATGACACACCATGACGGTTATCCCACTCCAGAAAGGGTGAGCCATGATGGACCCTGGGAACCACCGCCCCATTAGCCTGATGAGCCTGGTCTGCAAGGCCATGGAACGTATCATCATACAACTCATAAACAAAGACATTGGTAATCTCCAAACTCTGGACCCTACCCAGTTCCGATTTGTAAAAGGCAGATCATGTCTCCTAAACCTGATTGACTTCTTTGAAGCAGTCACCAAAGCCATAGATGAGGGTAAGGTGATTCACACAGCTTATCTAGATCTCGCCAAGGCTTTTGACACCATTCTCCACTCTGGAATTATAGATAGGCTCACTAAACTAGGTATAAATCTCTATGTCACAAGATGGGTTGCAAACTGGCTCATGGACAGAACCCACACTGTGAAAGTAGCAGACTCCAAATCCAACTTCAGACCAGTGACAAGTGGAGTACCACAAGGTTCAGTCCTGGGTCCTCTCCTGTTTGGTATCTACTTCTCTGAAGTACAGGCTAACACAGAAGGTCATTGGCTAACAAAGTTTGCAGATGACTGCAAACTAGGAGCCATAATCAAAACTCCTAATGATGTTGACATACTACAAAAGGGCCTCACTGAGACAGATGCTTGGTGTTAAAGCCATGGCCTGAAGCTCAATGCCAAAATGTGTATTGTCATCCCCTTTGGTAAAAACTCTGTAACCATGAACTACCATATAGCTGGTAGTCTACTTAATGCCAAAAATGTGATTAGAGACATTGGGACACAAGTGGACAGTAGTCTCTCCTTTGATAATCACATTGCCACAGTGGTCAGGAAATCCTTCTACATGGCACACCTCATCACAAAACGTTTCTCATCCAGAAAAAAAGAGGTCATTGTTCCCCTCTATTCATCACTCATTAGACCAATTATAGAGTACAACACCCCTTTTGGTATGTACCTCACAAGACATCTACAACAATGGGAAAGGCCACAGAAATACCTCACAAAGAGGATTACTGGCCTCAAACAGATGCCCTACGCAGACCGTCTCAATAAACTCCAGCTTTACTTCATTGCATATCACCTACTCAGAGGTGGTCTCTGCCTAACATAAAAAGCTACGTCAAACCCAGAGCTGTTGGACATGCTCCACTTAAAGAAATCCCAATCCCTCTGAGCTACATGCTCTAGGGACCTAAACCTTGTCATCACAATAAACAGAACATGCTGGAGGGATAGATTCCTGTCCCAGAGACTTCTCATACTCTGGAAAAGACTACCTATCTATGTCAAACAGAGCTCCTCATTAGCACTCTTCAAGAAAAATCTTGATGATTGGATGGGAAATAGGAAATTCATCCCAGGGATCACTTCTGTGGCTCTGCTCGACAGGGCATAGGAAAATATTTTTTTTTGGTGGTGAAAGCCAGGGTACATTTTTGCCTAGGCTTATATAGGCCCTAGGGCCAATATCCTAGTACCTACCTATGAACCTATGAACCAGACTAGTGTAGCAGGCCCTAATGTGTGGTGTCAGTGTAGTACAGATGTAAAACCCCCATGTAAACAAAAGTGTCCCATATAGTATAGCCAGAAAAGAATGTAATGTAATGAAAGCACATATAATGATAATAATAATAGTAATAATAATAATAATAATAATGCTAATAATGATAATAATGATAGTCTATACAATGAAAGCAGAACAATGCTAAATTGTGCTCAGCTGTGCTTAGCTGGAGTATGTATTGCTTAAATTTGTATGCTTAACAATAATTTGCGTAGCTAAGTGGATGTGCACACTCGTAAGCAGTGCCTAGAGTCAACCCCTTTAAGCAATGCTTATCTTAACTTAGCTCAGCATATTCAAAACTATCCAATTACAGCAAAGGGTGGGAAATCAGCCCTATTTAAACCTCGAAGGCAGGAATACAGCTCATAACCAGTTGTAGCTCTCCACTGCAGGCAAAATGCCTGGTGTTGGTGAAGGTGTGCACTTTTGGGCACAGTGCTGGGGCATTCAGGTGTCCAGGATCATGGCTAGACTTCTTGTACAAAACCATGAAGGGAGACTGCTGCAGGACCAGTACCAGGGCTCCCCAATACAAAGTAGAGGCCTGGGGCTACCTTGCACGTGACCTCACCAGTGTCACTGGCATCCCTCAGATGGCTGAGCAGGTCTGGTACCACTTTGCTGATTTGAAGCCTAAGAAGAGGGAGCTCTTGGACAGGTGGGTCCAAGATGCATGGGCGAGGAATGTCCCAGCTGTGTGTAAGTATCAGTATCAATAAGTGTTTCCCAAAGTCCAGCCTGTGTATATGATGGATAGGTATGCATGAATGTTTCTTTATCTCCTATACAGCTGCAGATGAGAGGGCCATGAACATGGATGCCTGTGCCAACAGGCTGCTAAGGATGCATCGAGTGGCTGGTGAGTACAAATCTAGCTTATAGTATTCATGGCAAATAAATAGAAAGGAGTAGAACGTCACCTC
>NC_056748.1:529470175-529612675 GCF_019279795.1 Protopterus annectens
TATGTTGACAATATCAGTTGGGTCTGTATATTTAGTGCCATTGTGCTGTAACTCAGAGCAGATCTGAGTGTTTCCATTGAGATTCTTGACATAGCTATAGAATGCTTTGTGGTTCTCTTTAGAATCAGTGGTGATTTTGTTTTCATAACTTGCTTTAGAGGATTTTATCAGGGATCGTAGCTTCTTACTGAGGCTGACCAGGGAGCTCCTCCACTCGTGGGATTTTGCTCTCTTTTTCAACTGTTGTATAGTTTGTTTATGCAGAGGACAACCAGATTGGCCTCCTTTTTTTGGAGGATAGCATCTTGGTTCTGTTTGGGATAGCATGATCCATGCACTCATGTAAGTGCTTATGGAGTGCAATTGTGTAGGATTTAGTAGTCATAATTGTATTGTCCATTTGCATGGGTGTCATGAAGTTCGCCACTTCTGTCTTAAGAAGCATGAAGTTGGCTTTGGAGAAATTTTTACCATGGTTTCCTTAATGGGGGGTGGGGGCAGGATGTGGATATCTAGGGTAATTAGCTTATGGTCAGATCAGAACAATGAGGCGTTTACTTCAGGTGTGGAACACCGGTCACTCATGTTGATAATGACTAGATCTAGGATACTGTTGACCCTGGTTGGGGTGTGGATAAGTTGATCCAGGGCATTGGAGTTTATGAATTCCAGAAAGCGTTGAGTGAAGGAGTTGGTACATGAGTAGTTTTCCAAGTTAATGGTGAGGTAGTTGAAATCGCCCATTATTAGGGTGTTTGGTTGAACCCTAATATTTTCCAGTACATCAAGAAAAGAGGAGTGGCAATCCTGGGGCATGGTGGGTGATCTGTAGCAAGCTACAATTTGGATTGCAGTTTTGCCCAGAGTTAGTTGCGCTTGGATAACCTCGGTTGCATTATGCTGAGCAACTAGCCTGGAGGTGTGGATATCCTTAATGAATATGGACACACCTCCACCTTTGGTGTTCCGGTCCAGGTTACATGGCCGAAATGTGTGGTATGAGTTATAGCCTGGTGGTGCAGGGGTGCTCTCTGGAGCCTTGAACCAGGTCTCAGTCACTGCACAGATATCGATGTTCTCCATTTTAAGAAGTGCCTCGAGTGAGTGCATTTTGAGATTTAGACTTCTAGCATTGAGTAGCATCACCCTCAGTTTTTGCTTGCCTGTTCCTGTTACGGTGGTGAATTTGTCATTTGAACCTTGCCTAAAAAAGGCACTATAGGGGTGTCAAGAGCCTTAGCCAGTATCCAGAATCCCAGGGGTGACAGGTGCAGGCCATCTCTGACAAAGCATCGTGGTCTGTCGACCATGTCATCCCAGACAGATACTGGATCCCTTTAGAATGGCACCAGAAGCTTAGCAAATTTTTGAAGTCAATAATTTTGTCCTTGTACTGCGGCATCATTCTGGGTGATGGCAGAATGCTACTCAGGGCTAGGGTCATACCTGCCTGGGCTACAAGATCAGAGAGCTCTTCCATGTCTCTTTTCATGTAGTCCAGGAAGGTATGTCTCATGTCATTCACACCAACATGGACAATGACAGAGTCATATTTGCACTTGTTGTGGAGTGACCTGAGTGTGTGGGTTATGTGGCAGATCCTGGCACCCGACAGGCAGCTGATAGTAACCTTCTCCTTGTTTAGCCTGGTGAGTTGGACATCAGTGTGCCTGACTATAGAGTCACCTATGACTAGTGTCTTGGGTACGTTGTTTTGCCTTATTGGCTGTGGTTGAGAGGCATACTGAGTCTGCGGGCTATGTGTCATTTGGGTTGTGTTGGGGGGTAGAGGTTGCTTGCATTTCTGCTTTGGAGGTCTCTGTTGCTTGAGCAGATTATTATTGAGAGCCTCCGTGAATGTTTTTCTGTTTCTATGTGTGGATTTTGGTGGTGTAGATTTAGTGAGACTATGTGATGAGTGTGGTGTGGTGCAAGTGTTTACCTTCTCCTCTTGACTGTCAAGTTCAGTCTTGATTGGAGAAAGCTTTACCTCCAGTTTGGCTAGATAAATGCATCTCTCACAGGTTGTAGTGTTGGGTGGTAGGAGGAGAGGGTTGTCTGTGTACATGAGGCAATTTCTACATTGCCCCAAGATGCCCAGATTCATCAGATAGACAGGAGAGAACACTGGGAGCTGACCCTTGGACATGCCTGAATAAAAAACTATTTTCCTCTAGATAAGTGAGGAAAGTGAGTACAAGAGCTGTTTTTGTCTAAGCAAGTGAGGAAAGTAAGTACCAAAACTGTTTTCCTCTAGGTAATGAGGAAGGTTGAGTGCTGTAGTAATTAATAGGTTATTTAGTGCTTACAAGTTCTGAACAAGTGCTGATTATGAATAAGCAAATTCAGATGCTAAAACTAAGAATCTGTATCTGGACTAAACTAGTTACAGGAAAGGGGGGAAACAAGTGCAAATATGGGCTTTTAAGTCAGAAAGTTGAGAGAGATGGAAAAACTGCCCAAACGGCCAGTAACTACAATTTCTGGGCCAGAACCACTCCTTATGTGGTAGATAGGTTACCTAGTGCTTACCACTCCCACTGATAAGCTAGAAGGCTCCCCTCCATCACAGAAAGCTTAAGGGGGCTCAGAAGCTTACATACAGTCCTGGATACAGCAAATCTGAATCTGGACTACACTAGTTACAGGAAAGGTATTTTTTTGTTTTTATATATATATATATATATATATATATATATATATATATATATATATATATATATATATATATATATATATATATATATACAGAAAAGTAGCTAAAACAGCAGTCAAAACAATACAAATGCAGTGCAAGCTAGCACACTTGAGTATGTAGCAATGTTAGACCAAACAGTTTAAAAAATGCAATTAAATTAAAAATGATTAAAAACAAGTGCAGAAGGAGTCTGTTAGGTAGAATGAGGTAAAGAGATGGGACTGGGGGGAGTGTCCCAGATCAAATCTACAGTGGGGGAGGGCAACTGCAAAAGCCTCCAAATTTAAACAACAACACAGGAATAGGGAGGATAGGTATGGGAAAACCAACACCTTCAGAAGAGATCTGAAAAACTATACCGTGAAGCAAAAATAACAGTGCACAACTCTGAAGTCAGCCAGCAATGATATAAAATTAGTCAAATAACAATTACCAGTACACAACTCTGAAGTGCCAGAAAAATATACTCAGCTCTGTATATCTCCAGATAGTTTGAAGAGCACTCTGTCAGGACACAGGAAGGCTCCAGCAATGATATATATCAAATATATACGCATATATATATATATATATATATATATATATATATATATATATAGAGCACAAACTGAAAGGACTAGTTGAAGAAAAACTACAAATAAAACTCACACTTCAACGGCGTGGAAAATAAACTGCAGAACACTGTGAAATTCTTAAAACGGAACCAATTTTATTTTAATGCTTTCATCCTTAATATCCAAGGACTTCTTCAGAAATGTGTAAATTACAAAACTTATCAGCAATATAAAGGCAAATGCAAATTATCAAAACTAGAAAACCCTGCCCCTGAAATAACTGCATTAGAGTTTTGAAGCCAATGAGTATCAAGCATAAGAGACGCACCTTCTTCCCAGTTGGAAAAAAATAAAAAATGCTATTAAACATAAAATGTGGCATACAGGAAATAAAAACACGCAGTTTAAAAAACCTTATTTTTTAAAAACATATGAGATAATGGGCTTTTATGTAGTGTGTTACTGATCGACACTTCTACACTGCTTTTATTTCTTTCTTTTGCTTTTTGTTATATTTACTTGCTGGTTAAACTTACTTGCAATCTAACTGCATATAAACACAAAAGCTTAATTTTTGCAGCTCAAACACACGGGCTTTTGTAGCAAGCATTTACACCACTCATCCACACAAATTCACTACTTTTACAACATTATTCTAAATTGTTTTACCAGTACTATGATTTTACTAACATAATTTAAATGTTATTTCTCCACTCTTCGGCAGCTCACTTATAACTTTTCATTGCCACTTTCATTAGCAAACGCTGCCTTACATGGCTAATTATTACAAGGCTTTTTTTACAAGCTCCTTATGCTTACTTTTATAATGCATATTATCTCATATGTCTTTTTAAAAAATAACGTTTTTTAAACTGCGTGTTTTTATTTACTGTATGCCACATTTTATGTTTGTTAATAGCATTTTCCATGCCGTTGAAGTGTGAGTTTTATTTAATTTCATATATATATATATATATATATATATATATATATATATATATATATATATATGTTCCTTTTGTAATCTCAAAAAACTGAAATGTCGAATTTCAGTATTTCGAGACCAAATTGTTGAATCTGCAGTTCACGAAAATGCAAAATATCAAACCTGGAAATGTCGAACCCGCTGTACTGATGGCTCGTTAGGTAAGTGTTATATTTTTTAAGGGTTCAGGTGAGGGTTTGTGTATACATGAGTGTGTTGGGCAGTGTTAGCTCTGAGTTAGGGTAGGTAGGTAAGAGTGCGAGTGTGTCAGTGTTGAGAGAGGTGGTTGTATGTATGTGATGTGTGTTTGTGCAAGGGAGTGTAGAATGTGTGGTGGTGGGTTTCTGTCTTTTGGTGTTTAGTGTGGCCTCGGAGTTAGTATATATAAGTAGCGGGTGCAGGGGGGCTTACCCCCCTGCTTATAGGAAGGGTAGGTGTGTGTGCTTGTTTTGTTGTGTTCGTGTGTGTTGTTTTGTTTTGTTGCAATGTCGGGATGTAGGTGTATTTGTATTTGTGTTGTATTGTTTTGTTGACATTCACGGTTTTGAATTTCGCGGTTTTGGCTTTCGGGTTTGTGCATTTTCAGCTTTATAGTCTTGAGATACTGAAATTCAATATTTCAGTATTTTGAGATTATAAAGTGAACCCATATGTGCATACACACACACACACACACACACACACACACACACACACACACACACACACACACACACACACACACACACACACATACATTATTTATTTATTTATTTCCAGTTTGATTACTGGGGATGTCCACTGTGCTCAAAGAGCCCGTTTTCAGTGGAGGCCCGGGAAGAAAAGCTCCACATCACAAGCAATTAAACAAAAATGAAATAATACGAAGTAATGAGAAAAAGTAGAAATGCATAATGGCAAGACAGTTCATAAACATATTTACAAAGTTGTATAGATAACTGTTTGTACAATAATTAAGTGATAGTGGCAAGAGAAGAGTTCACAATTAAAGGGAAAGCAATTATTAGTTGAGGGTTAAACATTTGAATGTTGTATATTGAGGTTTAGCAGAAATGGAGGAGAAATAGGTGGGGAAGTACACTGTAAGTAGAGCATAGATTATAGTGTCTTTAGTATTCTTAGAGAGGTGGTTGAACATTAGTAAAAGTGGAGTTCACACATGAAAGGTATGATTGCCATAGTTAAACTGCATCAGCTTAATATAGATAGTTATTAAAGATTAATTGTTTTCAGTAAGAGGGGATGAGATCAGGGACTATATACAGTATTTACATTGTGTACATTTAAGGTAGAAAAACATTATTAATAAGTTGGTGTTGAATTTGACTTAGAGGGAGGCAGATGTTTAAGGGGTCTTTAGATTTAGAGTGAGGTCGGTGTTTAGGAGAACAGCCTGGGATGGATGAATAAGTAGAGAAGCTGTATGAGGAAGCATACATAGAAGAGAGTAAGTAGGTTAAGTAGGGAGAATACAGTTACATTTCCAGTGCTGTGTAAGATAGGAATGAAGCTGAGTTTTAAAGTGTTCGTAGTTTTCAGAGATTCTAAGAGAAGAAGGGAGGGAATTCCATCTTTTGGCTAGAGTAGAAGAGAGTAGAAGGTGACCAGCAGGACGTTTAGGATTGTGTACAGAGAGGAGATTCTGGTGTACAGATCTCAGGGCTCTGTGGGGGGTGTAAAAGGGTAAGATATTTGCTAAAGCAGGGCATAGAGTTGGTTTGAAGATTAGTCTGTGGGTAGTAGAGAGTTGAAGGAAGTTGAGTTGATTGGGAAGTTCTAGCCAGTTTAGCAGGTGGAGAGATGTGCAGTGGTGAGAGGAGTAATTAGCTTTAGTTGCGAATTTAGCAATTTTGTTGCAACATGTTTCTAGTTTTGAGGAGATGGAAGAGGATAAGTTGGTAAGTAGGGGAGCACCATATAGAAGAGAAGGTAGTAAGTAGGTGGTGGCAAGAGTTTGTCTGGTAGATGAAGAGAGGAACTGGGAGTGTCTTTATAGCATGCCAAGTTTCTGTTGAGTTTTTGTAATGTTTAGCTGAACATGTGTGCCAAATTTTAGGTGTTCATCTATGGTAACTCCAAGTAGTTTAGCAGAAGGGACAATTTCTATAGTGGAGTTAGTATTGCTAAAGATACTGAAAGATTGTTTGTCAAGCTGGAGGGTTTTTGAGGGGAAGAAAAGAAGAATTTCTGATTTATTAGCATTTAGGGAGAGGTGATTTTGAAGCATCCAATTTTCAGTTGTAGAAAAGGCCAACTGAGTTTTTGCTAGGTGGTCAGGGAGATTAGTAGCAGAGCAAACTAATGTTGAGTCGTCTGCATATCGCACTATTTTAGTATTAGGAATGGCAGCATGAGAATCATTAATAAATACATCGAAGAGCATTGGGCCGAGTATGGATCCCTGGGGAACTCCAGTAGGGGTGGGTAGGAAAGATAAGGTGCCAGTTTGCCATTTCACTGCTTGGGATCTATTAGAAAGGTAGCTGATGAACCATAATAGGGTGTTCTGTGAGAGATTAAGATTAGAAAAATGATTTAGAAGGTGGGTATGGGAAACAGTGTTGAAAGCTTTGGAAAGATCTAGAAGGATAGTGGATACAATTTCTCCAGAATCACGGGCATGATTTACTAAGTCTAAGAAAGAGAGAAGAGCAGTTATTGTACTATGTCCAGGACGAAAACCATGTTATGTAGGGGTGAGGAGGTGATTATCAGTAAGGTAAGGCATGAGCTGGAGGTGGATGCATTTCTCAAGTATTTTTGAGATTGGGGAGAGAATGGCTATTGGACGGAAGTTAGAGATAGTATTATTTTTACCTCCTTTATGGAGGGGAAGGATAAAGGCAGCATGCCATAGTTTGGGGACATAAGACTCCTTTATGGATCTGTTGATGAGAATGCTGATGGGGATGGCAATGCCATCAGCGGCAAGCTTTAGATAGAGAGAGAGAATATTGTCTGGGGCTGGGGAGCATGGCTTATGTCTAGCGAGAAGTTTTTTTATGTAGGATGTGGAGATGGGCTTTAGATGAAATGTGGGGGGGGGGGGCAGTTAGGATTGGGAGGTTGGGAGGATGTGGGGGATGTGGGTTTGAGGAGAGAGGAGGAGTTGTGATTGGGGAAGGTCTTGGTGAGTTCAGCTATGGAGTTGGTAAAGAAGGAGTTGAATAGGGTGGCTAATTCTGTGTCAGTTTTACTGGTATCAGGACAAGGGTTTCTTTTTGTACCGGGATTTAGTAGAGAGTTATTGGAGGTCCAGAACTGTTTAGGCTTTTTGGAGTGATTGGTCTGGAGGTTAGTGTCGTAAGACTTTTTATCTCTTATGATATGTTTTTTGGTTAGGTTACGGAGTTGCTTGTATTTAAGAAGCATTTCAGGGAGTTGGTGTTGGTGATACAGTTTCCAGGTCTTGTCTCTTTGTAGCATAAGATTTTTAGTATCCTTAGATATCCAGGGGGCAGGGTTGGATTTCATTCGTTTAGTTCTAGGTGGGGCATGGGAATTTAAGATATCTAAGAAGGTAGTATTGAAAAAATCTACAGCGTTATCTAGGGAAAGTGTTTTTAGATTATCCCAGTTTATTAATTTGAGGGTGTTAGAGAAATTGAAGGATTAAAATTAGTGAGGTTGTGAGTATGGATATATTGGTGAGGGTGTGGCTTTGAGTGTGTTGCTCAATGGATAAAGGCAGGGTAGTGGTCACTTATGGTGTCTGGTAAGGTACCTGAGTATAAGATCTTATTTGGCTGGGAGGCTAGAATCCAGTCCAGAGTGGAACCTGGGGGGTTCTTTTTATTGGGCCTTGTGATGCTATTAGTTAGTTGAGTGAAATTTAGAAGATTAATAGATATAGATGGATTGGTGCCATTGATTTTGTTCCAGTCGATGTTCACATTGCCTAATATGCAAGTCTCGAGCTTAATATTAGTTGAATGCCATAGAAGAATGTCTTCTAGGGTAGTAGTGTTGTTACCGGGGGTGGGGTATAAAGGGCTATAAGACATATGCTTTTGAAGTTATTCAGTTTGAGTATCCCCACAACTAATTCTGCATTATTGAATTGAGGAATGGGGTTTTGGTAAGGAGAGATGGAGTGTAGATTTGAGTAAATTAAGGCTACTCCTCCACCTTTTTGGTTTGGGTGGTCACATCTAAGAGCCTGAAAACCTGGTGGTAGGATTTCAGAGTTGGAAATCTGTGGTTTTAGCCAAGTCTCGGAGACTGCTACTATGTCTGGCAGGGTATGATAAAGCCAAGCAATGTAGACAGCAGTTTTGTTTTTTAGACTCTGGGCATTTAGAGAAAGAATTTTTAGGAATTTTTGGTTAGTAATGTTGGATGAGGTAGGAGGAGTGGTATTGGTGCTATTGGTTGTGACAGGGGAAGTGGAGTTGGTAATAATTTTAGGGCCAGGGTTGGGATGAATATCTCCTGCTAGGGAAGGGCAGTAAGAGGAGGTGAACAGTAGTTGTAGTTTGGGCTTAGTTGATTGTGGGAGGTTAGTGAGTGATTTGGGTGAGTGCCACTTGAAAGAGCAGAATGTAAGTTTTAGTTTAAAGTAGTGGAGTGTATTAGGTTGAAATATTGAGGGGGGGATATATAATGAAAGTGAGATTTGGATGGGTGGAGATAGAGATGAGTTGTGGAGTAGGGGGGTAGGAAGGAGCAAGGGAGTTTGTAGGATGTATATGAGGTGGCACGTAAAAGAGGAATTAGGAGCAATATGGTTAAACAGGAGGTGAGAAGGATTTGTGTAAGATGTGGGGACATGGTTGATTGGTGTAAGGTAAGAGAGTGGGAATAAACAAAGAGATAAGAGTATGTTAGAGAGGGAGAAACTGAAGGGTATGGGGGTAAAAAGAGAAGGCTTTAAGGTCTTCCCCTGTTCAAGTTTGAAAAAGAGAGGCTGTGTGCAGATTCTGCTGCATACAGGGTATATATAAACACAAACAAACATGGCTATCCTTATGTGCCAAGAGTGCTGTTTATGACAAGCACATTAAGTCCAAGAAGTGACAAAACGTAAGTTTTCCTCGACAAAATAGCTGGCATCAAACACTGTAGATATCATAAAAAAAAGTGAGATTTACCCACAAGTCCCCAAAGAGTAAAGATATTCAGTCTTAACAGCTTACACCCCTGCAGAGAGGAAAAAAAAAACTGTTCCGTTCGAACCAAGTCCCATACAGCAGCACAAAACACTGTCAATATCTTGAGGAAAATCAGAAAACTTTATACATAAGTCCCCAAAGAATAACGATATTCAGTTCCAACAGCTCACCTCCGGAGAACGAAATACGACACTCCGAACCCACTGGACACAGTTTTAAACTCAAAAAAAAATCACTACAGTCCCACTCAAAGCTGGCAAAATGAAATACCAACTTTCAACGGCTTATGGAGATAAATCCGAGGCCTGTAGACTAATCACTCCCAAAAAGCACCTTCACTCACTCGCAATAGCGTGTGACATGAACAAAACTGAGTTTCAAGGGCACCATTTAGTGACCCACGAACCCTCCCTGCCCTCCTCCGTTGATTGCGTTCTCCTCTTCAACTCTCCCATAAACTTCAGCATCAACTTCCAAGCCCACAATGGAGGCCGCCATTCTCGCTGGCATCTTCCGTTGTGTGGTTTCAAACATCAGCCATTCGGCCCATGAGCATATTAGACTGTACCCTGCACAATTTCTTTTGTTTTCAGTGCAATTGCTTCAGATCGAAGATCAAACGGATGTTTTTTCTAATAATCGTGCACTACTTTCCACACCGTTTTGCATTCATCTGACTGTTCATCATACACTTTTTCCTACATTTCTTCAAATATATATATAGGATCACTATGGAATACTGAAATTCCACAGTCCCGAAATTCTGAATCCTGAGGACCAGAATCTCGAGATTGCGGAATCTCGAATGTAGTGAATGGGAATTGCTGTACAGTGTGGAACGGGAACTTTGCCATTCACTCCACTGTAGTGTGATCTCAGAATTGGTATATTTAAGTTGCAGGGGGTATGGGGGGTGCAGGGGGCTTGCTAATTTGTTGTATGTTTTACTATTTTTTTTTTTTATATAGACATATATATGTACTCATAATATGCAGTTGAGTCGTACCTCAGAACCATACCCCAACCTCTTATTGCAACAAATCTGTCCAAAGGCTGTAAAAATGGGGGTCAATGGGCCCAAGGTATGGACCTATTTTAAATATTGCTCTTATCCCACTGTCTCCAGCAGCCATTGTCCTGCTTTGCAAAAAAATAATCAGTCCTGCCATGTCTTGGGCCAAGGGCCCTGTACATCACAGCCAGAGTAATGTACCACTACACCATGTGAGCCCTAGAAAATAATGATGCTTGTTCAAACATATCAGTCAGTATAGATAGTCAACAGTAAGGAAAATATTCCATAAAATCAATCAGGTTTTCCATATCTACATGTATATATCTATGGAGATGCATCTATGTGAAAAAAATCTATGCAACATATATCTTGAGATATACATCTAATATATATATATATATATATATATATATATATATATATATATATATACATATACACATATAAAGAACATATACATACACACATATAAAGAACATATACATACACACATATATAGAAAAATAAATACATACATATATATAACTATACATATGTAGATATAAATATAAATAAATATATAACAGCTACAAACAAATGAAATCTGAGGGTAATGCTGCTCAATGCTATATGTCTTAATCTCAAAATGCACTCACTTGAAGCACCCCTTAAAATGGAGAACATCGACATTTGTGCTGTAAGAGAAACCTGGTTCAAGGCAACAGAAATCACCCCTGCACTACCAGGCTATAACTCATTCCACACCTTCTGGCCCCAGAACTTGGACTGAAGCTCCAAAGGTGGTGGTGGTGTTTCCATATTCATAAAGGGACACAATGGTGTCTCCTACACCAAGCCAACAGATATTGACAATATACTGGCTGACAGATTCAGTGCCGACTTTACCCCTCTCTCCACCCCCCGAAGGACTAATCACAATACTATTAGATTTCCAGGCACACAGTATTACTGCTGCACAGGTTAAAACAGCACTGACCAATGCCAAGAATACAGCAGCTATGTGACCTGACAATATCCCAGGTTATGTTGTATATGAACTACAGAGTGAACTGGCACCTCACCTGTGTGCCCTATTCAGTCACAGCCTCATGTCCCTACCAAATGGCACACTGCTACAGTCATCCCTCCCCACAAAGAAGGAGTGATCACAGACCCTGGAAACGATCTCCCTATTAGCCTGATGAGTCTATTATGCAAAGCTATGGGATGCATCATCATGGACCTAATAAACAGGGATATAGGAAATCTCCAGACTCAAGATCCAACACAGTTTGGTTTTGTGAAGTGTAGGTCATGCCTGCTCAACCTTGTTGACTTCTTTGAGTCAGTCACCAGAGCTATGGATGAAGGCAAGGTGGTTCATCCAGCCTACCTGCATCTGGCCAAGGCCTTTGATACCATTCCCCACTCAGGAATCATGGAAAAACTCACTAAGCTAGGCATCAACCTTATATCACTAGGTGGGCTGCAAACTGGCTCACAGATAGAATCCACACTGTGAAAGTAGCTGACTCCAAGTCAGACTGCTGACCAGTCACTAGTGGAGTCCCAGAGGGTTCAGTCCTAGGTCCTCTCCTGTGTATTATCTATGCCTTTGAAGTCCAGGGCAACATGAAGGGACTCTGGCTGACAAAATTTGCAGATGAATGCATATTGGGAGCTATTATTAACTCCACAAGTGATGCTGACATCCTACAGAAAGGCCTCACTGAGTCCAACGACTGATGTTAGAACCATGGCCTTAAGCTCACTGACAAAAAATGAGTCATCATCCCCTTTGGGAAAAACCCGGTTCCCATGACTTACCACATTGATGGTAGTCCCCTGAAGACAGAAGGCATTATAAGAGACCTGGGAACCCAGGCTGCAGCAACCTCTCCCTTGACCATGACATTGCCACAGTGGTCAGAAAGTCCTTCTATGTAGCACATCTCATTGCTAAGGCTTTTGCATCCAGGAAGAAAGAGGTCATTGTCTCCCTCTACTCTTCCCTCATTAGGCCAATCATAGAGTACTATGCCCCATTTGGCATGTACCTCAATAGACACCTGCAATGACTGGAGAGGCTGCAAACGTACCTCACAAACAGGATTCTAGGCCTTAAACACTTGTCCTTTATGGACAAACTCCAAAAACTCAAACTATTCTCTGTCTCATATTGCCTACTTAAAGGTGATCTCTGCTTGACTTACACAGCTATGTCTGACCCAGCTCTGTTAAAAATGCTACATCTAGAGAAATCCCAATCCCTCCGCACCACACACTTCACAGACCTCAACCTGATTACCACAATCAACACAACATGCTGGAGGGACAGGCTCATAACCCAGAGAGTGCCGAGCTATGGAATAGACTTCCCATACTACATGTCAAGCAGAGCACCTCACTGGCCCTCTTGAAGAGAAATCTTGATGAGTGGATGGGAAATAGAAAATGCACCCTGGGGATCACTCCAGTGAGTCTACTCGACAGAGGCACTGTGAGCTAAGGTTGGGTGGCACAATGTCAGGGTAATCCTATGGCCTAGGCTTCTAAAGGCTCCAGGCCCAGTAGCCTAGTACACACCTATGAACCTATTTTATTCCAATGCCTCATGCAACAATATAGGCCTTTATTACCTTATGTTAAAAACAGTTTAAAGAGATGTTTGATAAGGGCACTAAGCCATCTTTTTGTAACATGACTTCAAAAGAGTATGATGCTCTTGTTGAATTGAAAAGCATGTACTCAATAGAAGTTCGACCGGCTGATAAAGGTGGCAGTATTGTAGTGCTAGATAAAGATTTATATATAGCACAGATGAGGAGGCTACTGTATGACGAGAATACTTATTCTTGTATTTTTAGAACTTATGTCATGGGTATTCTAGAGAAGGTTTGTTTTTTGATTTTTGACTTATTAATGATGGGCCTTATTACTGAAAGATTATTTAATTATTTTAATGTGGAGCACCCCCTCATTCCCATGATCTATGGCCTTCATAAAATGCATAGGAAATTACATTGTCCCCCAATGAGGTCAATTGTATCAGGTAAAGGCTGAAGTACAGAGCCACTATCCATCTTTATCGAGAGAAATCTACACCCATTATTAGATGAATGTGAAACAGTGCTAAAGGATATTAAATAATTTCTATCTAGATTGGCTGACAAGGCTTCTACTGTATCTACTGATTATATGTTTGTTACTTTGGATATAGAATCACTGTTCACTGTTATTCCTAATGAATGGGATGTTGAGAACGTTAGAGCATTTTTGAACCACAAGAAATGTTTCACCAATGACAAGGTTAATTTGTTATGCACGCTTCTTGAAATTGTATTAGAGAATAATGTTTTCATTTTTGAAAATGAACATTTTCTGCAGGAGGTTGGCAAAGCCATGGGCACTGCCTGTGCCAAACCTACACCAATATGGCACTGGTTCAATGGAAGAAAACATTTCTGTTACACAATAATGCCTTTTCAAACTATATTATGTGGTATGTGCGTTTCGTGGATGATATGTTTTTGCTCTGACAATGTACTCAGTCAAAACTGGAGGTGTTTGTGACCTATATGCATAGTGCCATCAGTTTTCGTTAGATTTACCTACAATTACTCCTCTGTAGAGATAGAGTTCTTAGATGTGAAGGTCAGTAAAACAGAACTTAATACCTTATGTACTAGTGTATTTAGGAAACTGACTAGGAAGAACACCTTTTTGCATAAAAATAGTATGCACCCTAGGCGCCCTACACACAATGTGTTGAAAGACCAGGTGTATCAAATAATGAGGTTACACAATGATGACTCTCAACTATGTATAGCGCTTGACTCTCTTAAGAATTCAAAAATACTCTAACCGTTAATAGAGACACCATTCAACCTCCCCAATTCAATAAAGCAGAACTCCTCATAACCAAGCTACAGATTAACCAAAACAAACACTTGAACATCATCTGTGCATACATTCCACCACCAACAACCTAAATACCCTAGCAGATCTCCTTTACTGGTTATGCACTACCTATCCCCAAGACACCATAGTTCTTGGTGATTTTAGCACCGACTGGCACCCCTGCTCCTCCGACCCCCACCCTCACTCATATAAACTTATCTGGGTTTAAACAGACCATAACCTCTCTCACTAGGATAAACAAACCAACCAACAAGGAAAGTATTCTAGACTGGATCCTAGTTAATAACCAACCCCAGCTGTACACAGCTGGTACTCTCCCTGATGACATCAGCGACCATTGTCTAACCTATATCATAAAACATAAGGCAGGAAACCCTCACCAGCCCAAATATAAACATTTAGAAACAGGAAAAGCTTTGATGCTGCTATATTCCAAAATTAATTAAAAGCAGTTGACTAGTCAAAACTAAAAAATCTAACATTAGAGGAGGCCATAGATCACTTTAACACTAAATTCCTAAGAATCCTTGATTCCCATGCTCCAGCACGTACAATAAAACTGGATCAAATACAGCACCATGGCTCACAAAAGATACCAAAGCAAAAATCAAAACTAGAAACAGAGCCTTGGCCAGCTGGAGAACAACCAAAGCACCACTTGACCATCTAAAATATTGTCAACTCAGGAATGATACAAAAAATCTATTTTACTGGATAAAAAAAGCTTCTACCAAAATCTCCTACAAAAACACCACAACAACCCTCAAAAGTTCTGGGCAGGCTTAAATCAACTACTTTGTCCAGGTCACTCTACCACCCCAATCCCGGCTATCTACACCCATAGTTCCCCAGAGACAATAGCTAGCACCTTTAATAACTTTTTTCACTGAAACAATTCAATCCCTAGCAAATCAACTAACCCCCTCTAACTTAAACCACATGCCAAATCTACCTAATAATCACCCGGAATTTGGCTTCCAACCAATATCCACTAGTTTTATCAAAACACTTCTAAAAAATCTAAAACCTACCACCCTTGCTGCTGACCTCCTCCCTGCAGGGTACCTGCAAATAGCTGCAGATGCCATTGCATATCCAATATCTATCCTCATCAACAGAACCTTATCAGAAAACGCTATCCCCTCCCTCTGGAAAATATCTCACGTCATCCCACTCCATAAAATTGGTAGTTCCTCAGACATATCCAACTACAGACCCATTGCCATTCTTTCCCCACTAGCCAAAATAATGGAGAAATGTGTACACAAGCAACTAATGCAATACCTTTCACAGAATAACTTACTAACCGATTCCCAGCATGGTTTCAGGCCATACCACAACACCACCTCAGCCCTCCTTTCCTTTACTACTGCCATAAACCAAAATAGGAATGACAATAGGCTAACCTCTGCCCTCTTTCTTGACCTATCAAAAGCCTTTGACATGGTCAACCATGAACTTCTCATTCTTTCACTAAATCTATTTCCCTCAACAAGCCTGCTATCCAGTGGTTCCAGTCCTACCTGACTGGTAGACAGCAGGCGGTACAATGGCAGGGCAACTCTCCAGCCAGTTACCTCTCACACTTGGTGTCCATCAAGGGTCCATACTAGGTTGACTACTCTTCTCTATTTTTATCAACAACCTCCACACTGCTATCCCTAAAGCCACCTGCATCCAACAATCAGATGATTCCACTCTCATCTGCTCAGCCACCTCCCCATCCGACTTGCAAATCTTAACCCAAAATACATTTAACACTATCGAGAACTGGCTCACCAATCAATGCCTACTTCTGAACCCCAATAAAACTAAACTTCTACTCTTCTCTGCCACTAGTAGATCCACCACACTTTCATTCTCTGTCACATCTAACAATGGTACCACTATTTCCCCAGATAATCACACCAAACTGCTAGGGGTTATCATAGGCAATAATCTCAAATTTGACCTACAGGTCAACAAAACCATACAGACCATCAATAAGAAGCTTGCATCACTGTATAAATACAAGACATTTTTAACCCCATTGGCTAGGACTGCAATCACCTGATCACACCTACTCTCTACTCTCTTATATGCCTCGCCTGTACTTTCAAACCTCAACAAATCCAAACTAGGTAAGCTGTCCCATAGCTACATATTGCCAGATTCGCCACTGGCTCCACCTATAGAACTCACCACTGCCAGAACCTTAAACAACTAGAGTGGCTAGAACTGCCCTGCTTAATTCAATTCAATCAACTCTTAATAGCGCACAAAATTTTGTGCCACCCTGAGGATACCCCCTCACTTAAAAATATTATTAAGCCATATAGCAATCTAAGATCACTACGGTCAGCTGATAAACTACTGGTCCAAACCCACAAAACTAATAACTCTACTGGTGAATCCCTGTTTGCCAACTTCATTGGCAAAACCTGGAATTTGTTGCCAAACTATATAACCCTACAATCCTCCAAAAGTCTCTTCAAAAAAAAACCTCAAACAGTATCTCAAAGTGAATTGGCTATGCCCATGTACCAACCCTGATTAAGTTATAAACTAAAAGCATATTCTGCAATTATCATAACCTGTAACTACATCACCAAGCTCTGCTTCCAGTCTGATGTCTCTTACTTTGAATTGTGTCTGTCCATGAGAATTGTGAGTCCCTACTAGGGAACACTACTAACCCATTGTATATAATCACTTTGTTTTTATAATTGTTTGTTAACTTCTGTGTAATCTATGTAAGTTTGTCTTTGTGGAGCTTTTCTCCCCGGGCTTCCACTGAAAATGAACATGTATCCAGTCGGACTATCCCGGTAAACAAATGTAAAATAAATAAATAAATAAATAAAATATTTCTTAAACAGAGGTTATAAGGGGAAAAAATTTGATGCCTGTATCACCAATGCTTGGTAAAAAAGGGAAAGGATATGTAAGGCCTATTATAATAATTCAGCGATACAGCATAGTCCACAGGCATTATCTGCTATGACTGATACCTTGAGGGTACCCTTACCCTGTTCCATTGACATTAATAATTACTGCAACATTATAAAAAAGAACTGGAATATTTTACATGTGGTAGAAGAACTGAAAGGCATCCTAGATACTACAACACACTTTACTTTTAAAAACAAGTCACTTAAGAAGCATTTGTGTTATAGATCACAGCATCACAATGGAACTGTTCAATCCAGCAGGAAGGGCACTTTTGCCTGTAGATCTTGTGCTTCAGTTTATATACATCCCTATGTGAATCTTAAAATCGAGTTAGATTTTTATGCTGACTGCAAAACTACCAATATTGTTTATTTTAGTAGCTGTCAGGTTTGTCATGCCTTTTATACAGGCATGACTGATAGGTCTTTGAAAGATAGAATTTTGGAACATTACAGGGATATTAGAAAGACCAATGCTTTAGCACAGCACATCATTCAGCATGACCCAAGACATAATTTTAAGTTTTTAGTTCTGCAGGTATTGGATATGGGAATTGGAGGGAGCGATGTTGTTAACAGTACAGGAGCTGCAGAACAGAAATGGATTTTACTGTTTAATGCAGAGAAACCACCTGGTTTAAATGGGGTATCTAGCCACAAACCTTTTCTGAAAGCACGTCCACTCAAACATTAACTTTTATTTCTGTACAATATCATATATATGCACATAATCTTTTATATTTTCTTGCTTGTGTAATTTCCAGTAGTTTACTTTTTAGGTTTTGCAACTTGAACTTGTGTGCAGTTTTTCCTGTGACTATACCTTTTATTCTAAATGGCTTAATTGATTTTAGGAATTCATTGGTTAGTCTCATTTTAAATTGAGTACTGTTTCATTCAGTTTTCAGTCTGATGAAATGATGTAATCGCAAAAGCGCTTACTTTTAACATTTTATTTTTTATAAACATTTTTCAGTACTCAGCCATGTCAATGCGGTGTTTATTATTATTTTTTTTTGTTTTACTTATCTTCTTTTACTGCACCTCATCGTGTTCCAGTGTTTTTATCCAATATTTGCTACTCTCTGTCTCATATTGCCTACTTAGAGGTGATCTCTGCTTGACTTACAAAGCTATGTCTGACCCCAGCTCTATTAGAAATGCTATGGCTAGAGAAATCCCAATCCCTCTGCACCAGACACTCCATAGACCTCAACCTGATTACCACAATCAACACAACATGCTGGAGGGATAGGTTCATAACCCAGACAGTGCCCGTGTTATGGAATATACTTCCCATACATGTCAAACTGTCAAACAGAGCACCTCATTGGCCCTCTTCAAGAGAAATCTTGATGAGTGGATGGGAAATAGAAAATTCACCACGGGATCACTCCAGTAACTATACTCGACAGAGGCACTGTGAGCTAAGGTTGGGTGGCACGATGCCAGAGTAAACCTATGGGCTAGGCTTCTAAAGGCTCCAGGCCCGGTAGCCCAGTACACACCTATGAACCTATATATATATATATATATATATGTATATATATATATATATATATATATACACACACACACACACACACACACACACACACACACACACACACACACACACACACAGCCCAAATAACATGTACACATGACATGTCTACACAATCCTGACAGTCTGTCAACAGTGTCCAGACAAACACAGACCTCTCAAATGTACAGTCCACCTCAGAATGTACAGGCTCATTACTCATAGCTATGGTCTCTTCCCTGTAACATGTCTGTGGGTCTATGACATCACTGGTATGGTAGTGGGAAAGAAGGCAAGAAATAATGATACAAAATACTTCTGAGCCTCATAGTGCATGACATCTGGGCAAAGCCTGACATCATTTGGGGACAGAGGCACAAACACAGGTGTAGACTGGACATATTGCTGTCATAAATTGAGACAGTTGCTAATGTAGCAGAGTTTGTTGTAACATTTTCTTTATGAGGAATATGAAGTCAGTAATGCCAATGGATGTTAGTATTTACTGACTGCATTCCCCAGAGTCCACAACTGATTTTCCTAGGACAGCAACTGTCTGGGGAGCAGACAGAAAATGTGGCCAGTCTGTGGAAAGTATGCCAGTGGATAGGTATGTCAGAGACATATCATTGTCAGGCATGAAGTCACTCAGTAAATACATGTCCACACAAACCCTGTCAGTCTATCAACCCACCATGTTTATAACAGCATTGATGACATAGAATCTCTTCATAATTCCAGAGATATATCTCCCATGTTATTGGGCTGTCTCCAAATGTCCTGTCCTGTGAAGTATTCCCACCTACTGTCTGTGACTCTATAGACCACCATGTCTGTAATGTCCCACACACAAGTCTATAATGCCCTTTCAAAGGCAACACATGGAGGTCTCCATAGTCTGGATATCCTTTCGGGTTGCATCCTACATAAGCACAGCCATGGCTGTTCAGACCCATTCAGCAGTGTAGTCTACCACAGCCTGAGCAACGGTGTCATCCCATCAGCACAGAGAACAGACAGAGAAAATAGATAGCAAACAGGTTATGCATTAGGATGAATGTTCAGACAGAAGTCAGAAACAGAAATGTATGCCATTATTACATGACAGCAGTCCTCAATGACATGGCCAAAAAGCACAGTACTATACAGTTAATATAATAATATCATATTAATGTCCAATAGGAGATACATCAAAACATACAGCTCAGCCCCCAAGAACAAGATAGTGTAGTACTCAGAGTCACAGCTATGCATGCAGGGGAGCATGATTTGAATACCAAATTTTACATGGAAAAGCAGTGTTAAAAATACTAATTCAATAATACATATGTGTTAAATTCTTTTTGGAAACCAGTGTACTGTAACTGGTGTAACATGCAAGTGTGAGTGCAGATAACATGTGATACTACCCATGTATACGGAAGTGTCTCATACAGTATAGTCACACCCCTTGCTACTGTAATGACAGCACATAGAAGCATGTTCTGTAAAGGAAATCAAATACTCTTACTAAATGATGTCATTACTCTGCTATTTTATAAGACTGGAATGTCATCATTGGTTACCAGGCTGAGCTGTGCTTATCAGGTTTAAGCATTGCACAAACATATCTGCAGTTAGCCCAGCTGAGAGGATTTGCACACTGGTAAGCATTAAGTGAAGCCTACAGAGGTTAAGCTCCTATTGGTTTAACTATATGACAGCACTGCTTACTGTCGCACAAACCCACTCAAACCTGCTTACAACTGCTTAAAACTGCTTTAATCACTCTTTTTTCCATCAGCCTCTGTTCTGCCTAGCAACAAAATAAACAGCCCTTGCATGTTTTGAACACAGGACCCTGTATACAATAGCAACAGCAATTTACCACTAAACCATCTGAGCTACAGAAATAAATATACCATGCATTACAGCCACTGTACAATAGGGAAATGACACTGCAATCAGGAGTGATTGGTATCTACAAATATATGTATGAAAAGAAACATATATATATATATATATATATATATATATATATATATATATATATATATATATATATAAATGTTTGTGTGTGTGTGTATATATAAAAATATATATGTGTGTGTGTATTTATAAAAATATACACACACACACACACACACACACACACACACACACACACACACACACACATATATATATATATATATATATAAATATATATATATATATATATATATATATATATATATATATATATATATACATGCATACATGTCTCAAACTGCCCATACAAACATATGCTGCTGATAGACCATCCATAACTGGGGCAGTATTTTATAGTTGGATACACAAGGGACCCATGCCACTGACATCTGCCCCTCACCCAGTCCAAATAATATGTAAAGAGTACGCTGCTACAAAAACATAATAAGCCATACACAATGGCTAGACATACAATGACCTCATTGCAAATAAACTAACATGACTGAAGATAATAAAGAGAAAAACAACCTGCCAGTAATTCACACAAGTTTATTATACTCTGATGTCTTGGCCAAAGCCTTCAAGGAGTAAAACATTACAAGAAATACTTGCCTTACATTCAAGAAGCAATTAACAATTATAATTACATATTTAAATATACAGCCTCCAATTACACTCCTCATTTAACCCCCTAGGGGATAAAGTATCACATTTATAGATATAAATTGATTCCATACATAACAATTGTTCTTATATGACTGTTTGATCAAACTGAGAAACAGACATTTTCAGAAGCAGTACCTTGTAACCCACTACTGTCCCCATGGTGAGATTTATAAAAAAATTACAGCTATAGAACTGTCTTCTTTCTTATCAGTAATATCTCTCACATGTTCTAACAGACTAGTTTTAAAATACTTCTTAATCCCCCCACACAAAATATGTTACAAGGGCATCTAAGAGCTTTCTGTATACATTGACCTCTTGAATGTACAGCGTTTCACATGTTGTCCAGCCTTTGCCCTCAGTAGGAATGACAGTGCTAAATAATGATAAACCATACCTGTCAATCTCTTACTGCATACATCTGGACAAATTCTGGCATAATTGTGGAACATAGGCCAAAAAACATGGCCATACTTGGAATATTGCTGTTATACACTAAGAAAGATGCTGGTGTTACAGGGTTTGTTGTAACATATCTTTTTTTGAGGGATATGAAGGCAGAAACACAAATGGATGTTAGCATTTACTGACTGCAATCACCAGAGTATGCTACTGATTTGCCAAGGACAACACCTGTCTGGGAAACAGACTAAACATAGCAGACAAACCTCTGGCTATTATGTGGATAGCTCTACAGTTGAGAGCTATGCAGACACAGAACTTTGTCAGATTGACACCTATGCAGAAGTAGCATGTTCAGACAAACCCTGTTAAACTAGCAGTATTCAAGCCATATAACAGCAATACTCACATTATGCCCTTTAGTCTTCTACCTTCTCCACCATTTAGTTGGCTTGTCTCCACAAGTATTATTGTAAGATGTATTAGCTCACACACCTCCAGGATGTCTTCCTCACAAGTAAGGGAAAGAGCCAATGCCCACATGGAGTACCCAATTATAGGAGTGTGTTGCCATGACATTGGCTATTGGAATAACTACACAGCTACTCTGCATGCAATTAGCAACTAGGGAACACCAATTGGTGAACAGGCCATCACATGGTTATGAGCATTACCTGCAAAAGTCAAGCTGCCATCTATTCAATCCACCTGTGTCATAGACAGTGCTACAATTAAAAACAGAAGGACTGAATACAGATGAAGTACTTCACCAAATCCAATTAAAAAAAGGTATGGGAAATAAGTAAGCATGTAATTGAATGCAGTAGGTGCTTTGTAATAATGGAAAATAGGAGGTTGAAAGAATATGTCTCAAGAAGACTTGCTGTACTGATGTACTGCTGAACAGCACCAATGGCCATAGCATGTGGCTCTGTCTGCAGTGACATAGATCACAGCTTAGGCCCATGACTCAACTCAGGAAAGGACATTTGAAATTTGTCAACTACTGCAGTGTCTGCCAAACACCACTGACTGTGCCACTGCTAGGCCAGCTACTGGGATATTGTACATATCCATATGTTACCTGTGAATATAACTATGATACACATTTTGTCTTGCAAATATAAGAGACCTATACAGAGCATGTCCATAACAAAGTACTGTTGCAGTAGTGTGTGTTGAAATGCATGTGATATAGTGAGTTCATACCATTCAACTGTACAGTCTTATAAGCACATGTGCCTGATATCTGTAGTCACTTACACATAGAGTTGTATGTTAGGCAAACCATTGTCAAGTCTGTTAACTATGATACCATAACATAATAGCCTAGCTATGACTGTGGGACATCCTCCAGGTTAGCACTGTGATAGCAAAGCCTACTGTGCAATCAACTTACTTATCTGCATATGTAAATAAGTAGTGCACGTTCTACTTGTGTGCAATATCAGTTTCAGTGCATACAACATACATAAATGTTTACAGCTACTGGTTGTTGCATTGCCAGGACAATGATATGGGTAGTAGAATAGGCATGCTTATCAGGTTGTAATTGAAGAAGTGTGCAACTGTGTTATGACCCTCTGTCCATGCCTACCATACAAAAATGAGACCACGGAAAATCTTTTCAAAAGGTTTCCCACCTTGAATGTGACCCATAACCTGTACAATTCTATTGACAAACAAATCTGTTAGGGGAGAAAATATAACACATAAAAATGTACTATAAACTGGTTGCATACATGTGCATGCGCATAAACCACTACTTGGTTGATGCACCTCTTGCAGTAATCACAGCGTTCTTTTTTTGGGTACACACATGCCATCAATTAACAAGACTCTGATTAACCCCAAATAATGTTCAACTGTCCTAGTAGGATTTATTTGACATTTACCCAGTTGCCTGCTACAGCCAAAGACATGTTTTGCAGAGAGCTTACAAAGCATCAAAGGGATCTCATTGTGGAAAGGTATCAGTCAGGAGAAGAGTAGAAAAAGTGCCCACAACATTGGATATACCATGGAATACAGTGCAGACAGTCATCAGACAGTGGAGAAGATATGGGGCAACAGTGACACTGCAAACACCTGGACATCCATCCCAAATGGATGACATGACAAGATAACAACCAGCCATGGAGGCTGCCAGACCTACAGCAAAAATGAACGAGCTGCAGGAATGCCTTCCAAGCAAGTACTGGGTGTGTACCACATGTGAAAACAATCTTCTGTTTTCCCCATATGTCTGCCCTATGGGGTAGGGCTGCTAGATGAAAGCCTCTTCTTAAACAGAAAAATGTCCAGGGCTGGACAAACATTGCCAAACAGTACATTGAGTCTCCAAAAGGCATGTTGGACAATGTGTCATGGTCTGATGACACCAAGGTTGAACCTTTAGCCCACAATTCCAAGAAGTATGTTTGACCCAAAAGAACATTTTGCATCACCAAAAAATACCATCCCTCTGGTGAAGAATGGTGGTGGCAGTATCATGCTGTGGGTTGCTTTTCAAAAGCTGGAACTGGGCCTCTACTCAAGATCAAGGGAATTATGAACAGTTACAAATACCAACCATTTTGCCCCCAAACCTTCAGTCATCTGCTAAAAAGATGAAGAGAGATTTTATCTGTCAACATGACAATAATCCCAAGCATACATCCAAATCAACAAAGGAATTAGTTCACCATATGAAAATTAAAGTTTGGGAATGTGCCAGCCAGTGGCCAGACCTATATCCAATAGAAAATCTGTGGGTTGCCCCAAATACAGCTGTGCACAAGAGATGCCATCAAAAATTGACATATTTGTAGCACTGCTGCAAGTAAGACTTGGCAACTATTACCAAGTAAAGATGTGCCATGATGATAGACTCTGACTTAAGATGACTGAATGCTGTCATTATCTCAACAGATGCTTCCACAAAGTATCTGTTTAAGGGTGTGCACACTCATGCAACCAGCATATTGTACTGATTTCAGTTTGCATATGTTTTCCTACAACAGATTGTTATGGTTTCAATGGAATTGCACAGGCTATAGATCACATTAAAGATTTGAATTGTTTTGAAATGAGTTATTTTGGTGACAAGTTACAATAGCACAAAGACCAGGCATTGCAACAGGGCTGTGTACACTTATATATCCACTGTAACTGTATGGACTCATAATACCTGTCCTGTAAAACTCACCTCCACCAAGGTGCAGTAATCCCCTTTGGTGGACAGCAGCAATACACAGACCACATAATAGGTTGCTATATTAGTTGTACAAGGCCACATAGGTGCAGACGACAACTTGGAAGCATGTCCACCTCTATCTGAACAAGCATGTAAGCAAGCAAGTAAGAATTCCCTCCCGTAGCTTCAAAAATTGGGGTACACATGCTAAAACATAGACTGTAAACCCATACAGAACCCCTAAAATGCTAATAGAGCATAATAAGACAAAATTTAAAAGATTATACTAGATCTCTATTCTACTTACCTTACAGTCACAGGCTCTAATAACCTTGTGGTCTGCTTATCCCTACTCTAAAACCTACTACCCTATCAGTTGATCTCCCTGCTGAGTATCTGCCAAAAACTGCAACTGCCATAGCATACCCCATCACCATTCTAATCAATTGAACAATAGCAGAAGCCACCATCCCCTCCATCTGGAAAATATCCCACGTAATACCACTCCATGAAGGTGGCAGCACCACTGAACTGTCCAATTTCAGGCCCATAGCTATACTGCCACCACTGGCTAAAATTATGGAAAAATGCATCCATAGACAACTGCTACACCATCTTATCCAGAACAATCTACTGGCCAACTCTCAGCATGGTTGCAGGCCTCACCACAGCACCACCTCAGCCCTCCTTGCCTGCTCTAATGCCATAAACAATAATCATAACAATAACAAATTATCCTCAGCCGTCTTCTTGGATCTCTCCAAGGAGTTCAATATGGTTGATCACCAGATACTAATCCATACCCTGAAAACTACCTACCTAGATAATCAAGCTCTCCAATGGTTCCAATCTTACCTGAGTGGTAGACAACAGGTCATCCTATGGCAAAACAAACTATCCAGCTTCCTACCTAACACCATGGGAGTCCCCAGGGCTCAATACTGGGACCTCTTCTGTTCTCCATTTTTATTAATGACCTCTACACTGTCATCCCAGATGCAAACTGCATTCAATATGCAGATGACTCCACTCTGGTTTGATCTGATACCTCTCAGTCAGATCTGTGGACACTATCCCAGAATACTTTTAACACAGTTGAAAACTGGTTCTCTGATCATAGTCTGATTTTAAACCCCAATAAAACAAAGTTGCTGCTTTTTATCTCCACTAGTCAATCCATTGCTTTATCCTTCTCCATAACATCTAATAATGGCATCACAATCTCCCCAGACTTCAGTACGAAAGTCCTAGGTGTTACAGTTGACAATAACCTTAAATTTGATCTGCATGTCAATCAAACTATTAAAACCATCAATAAAAAGCTTGGGTCACTATAGAAGATCAAACCTTTCCTAACCCCACCTGCTATAACTGCCATTGCCCACTCTCATTTACTATCAACTCTTCTCTATGCTTCCCCTTTACTCACCAACTTAAGTAAAACTGAACTTAGTAAACTATCTAGCTGCTATAATCACATTGCCAGATTTGCCACCGATATTCCCTACAGGACACACCACTGTAACATCCTAAAATATCTTGAGAGATTACAACTGCCTTGCTTAATTCAGTATAACCAGCTAATTGTGGCATATAAAGTACTTAACCAACCTGAAAATACTCCTGCACTCAAAAGTATTATATCCCCCTATAGCAACATCAAAAACACTTTGATCTTCTAACAGACTACTAGTCCAAACTCTTAAAACCAACAAAACCAACAATTCAGCTGGTGCCTCTCTGTTTGTCAACTCTGTTGGTAAAATTTAGAACATACTTCCTGCTGACATTACTCTAGATCCCACTCCTAGTCAATTAAAGAAAAGGCTAAAACAGTATTTTGCATCACTCTGGCTATGTCCTTGTTCCAACCCAGCAACCCAGACTAGAACTCTCCATATTACTGTGTGCTAATATTTTCATTTGCTACTCAACTGAATTGCAATTTCTAGGTCTTTTCCTTATTAAATCTTAATTCATGTGATATTCGATAAATTGCTTATCTGAAAGAGTCTGTAACTGCATTTAACATGTATTATCCAATGTGAAATTGTATAAATTGCTTATCTGAAAGAGTCAGTAACTCTATTTAACATGTATTATCCAATGTCTTTTCTGTTTGCACCTTGGAGCTTTTCTCCCCGGGCCTTCTCTAAAAATGGACATGTATCCAGTTGGACTATCCTGGTCAATAAATGTAAAATAAAAAAATAAATAAAAATAAATAAATAAATAAAAATGTAAGGTCACAGGTAACACTCTGTAAGGCTAACTATGAGTATGAATCACACATAGCCACATGGCCGGCCCCAGTCACAAGGGTGTCTTTACATATGTTGTCAGTCTCAGTGGCAACAACACAATTCACCCTGTACTGGTGTTAAATCCACCGTATACACACATGTCATGGCTATAAGCAACCTGCATCAGACAGGTTAGGTGTGGACATCACCTCCTTGTCCCCCCATCCCTATAGGGAGGTATGCACATCAACCGCACCCCTCCCCTCATCAGTGATGAGCAGGTACATATTGCCTACTGAAAGGCAACAACAGCAAGTCTCCATGGGGCCTGATAAAATCCCTGTCTGCACCCTACATGAACTCGAACATGTGCTCACAATTCCATCACACACTGTAGTCAAACACAACCTCAGCAACATCCACACCCCATCCACATGGGAGATGGCCACTGTCATCCCTCTACACAGAAATGAATGGGGGATAGACATTTATGCAATTAACTGTCCATTATTGGGGGGGGATATGACACATAAAGGCCAGGAGTGCAATGCAAGCTATTATTGTGGTGATAGATTACAGGGGTATGGTGTAGTTGTGAATGCTGGCAACAAATATCCACTGTTGATGTGCAATTGCTGTCCATACTGTTGACAACTGTATGAGGTGCTATGATGTGTTTCACTGTTTATGTCTTCCAGGCGGGATGCAGCACCCCTGAAATCCACCCTACAGCACAGCAGAAACATCTGAAATAATTGACACCATTGTCAGTCATTATGAAGTCATGTTTGGCCATACTCAGGAACATCTACGGGAGAGGGCCACCCTGTGGAATGACCTAGTCCACATGGTAAATGATGTCGACCTGCACACAAAAACCAGGTCTGGCATCATGCTACTGACCTCATATGTAATGCCCAGTAAAGGGCTGCTGCCATAGTCAGAGAAGTGACAGCCACAGGTGGGGGCCCAGTCATGCAGGCTCCACTGACACCCATCAAACAGCTCCTTGGCAATCTTGGTGCACTCACCCCAAGCACACAATATCTTGCTGATTCCAGCATTGTGGATGTGGGTGCCCCCCATACAATGGATGAGGAGTGTGTAGGTAAGGCCCTAGTGCACATTAGTAGAGTACTTTAGCATGCATACTTGTATCTGTAGTGTATCTACATGCATATGTCAGATAAGATAGTAGCTGTGGACGGGGTTTGGTAATGCACATAAGTGCACATCTATGGTGATGGGCAGCATATTTCATAGTATTGAGGGTTGTACTGTTAATGTGCAGAAATGCTGCTTCCCCCCTGTACCAAGGCCACATGTGAGTCTGCTGACAGTACCTCTCTCCCACACCAATGTAGCTCCTTCTGGTCTACAAGTGGGACAGCAACCCGCAGCTGGTGAGTATGGAATAGTTTTGTTGTGCTTTGTCAATGCACACCTAGCCATATTGATTGATGTCCATGTTCACTTGTGGTGGTGTTAACTGTAGTGAATCACAGTGGTCACCATGGGGGCCTATCTGAAGGGTAATGTAACATTGCTGCAGCAAACATCACAACCTGTCAGTGCAATATGTCTGGACAGAGACCAACAAACTGGGGAGACAAATGGGCTATGGTAGGGACATGTATGACACATTAATCCTATACAGTGGATACCACAGTGTACACACCCCTGTCAAGATGCAAAGTGTTTCTGATATATACAATGAGCGACCACAATATTACATTTGATACCTTTTCCAACCTGTAATGTAACCATAACATGATCAATTAACTTGTAAAACCCAACAATATGATAGGCCACCAAATATGGGGTATACAAACCTTACAATGCCCTAGATGCATATGTGTGCACACCCTCCAAATAACACATTGTAGGAGCAGCTTGTGTTGTACTGACAGCATTCACTCTGCTTGGGTACACACCTGCCATCAAGTACAGGGACTCACTGTAACAACGAATAATGGTCCACTGTTGGAGCAGTGTATTCATGACATTTGCTCAGTTGCCTGTACCAGAAGCAGCCATGGCTTGCACACATATTACAAAGCATCATAGGGATCTCATATTTGAAAGGTATAAGTCAGGAGTAGGGTTCAACAACATTAACACAACATTGCATATACCATGGAACACAGTGGAGGCAGTCATCAAAAGGTAGATTAAATATGGGACAACAGTGCTGTTGAAAAGAACCAGATGCCCTTCCAATACAGATGGAAGAACATGTTGAGAACTGGTTACGGAGGCTACCAGAAGACATGCAGCAACACTGAGGGGCTTGCAGGCCTCTCTGGCAAGTACTGGTTGTGTAGTACATGTGGCAACAGTTACCTGGATTCTGTATGTCTGGCCTATGGGGTAGGGTCAGTAGATAGATGCATTTACCCACACCAAACCTCATGCAGGACTGTATATAAGTAGCGAAACATAACACCAGGTCTCCAAAAGGCATGTGTTGAAATGTGTAATGGTGTAATGAGAACAAGGTTCAAACTTAAAGCCACTATCCCTAAAGCTACATGTGGTGCACAAGCAACACTTCATTTCACCTGAAGACCACCATCCACATGTTGAAGCTCACTGGTGGCAGTGCCCTGCTTTGGGGTTGCTGTTCATTAGCTGGAACTAGGCCTGTAGGCACGGTGAAGGGAATTATGAACAGTTAAAATAACACTCACGTATGGGCCAAAGCTGTCAAGTGTCTGCAAGACAGCTGAGGATGGAGAGGAGTTTCAGCTTCCAAAATGACAATGACCTGAAAAATACATCCAAAGCTACCTAAGAATGGCTCCACCTGAATACAATCCAGGGTATGCATTGGGCCAGACAAAAACCAGACTTAAAACCAATAGTAAACCCCAGTGTGACCTCCAACATCTGTGCACATGAGCTGCCCTTGCCAGTTGACAGAGTTGGGGGACCTTTGCAGGGAAGACTGTCAAAATAATGACAAGTCAAGATGTGCTATGTTGATATTCCCTTCCCAAGAAGAGTGACTGCTGTAGTTCACTTAACAGGTGTTTCAAAAAAAACATTGGTTTAAGGGTGTCCACATCTCTGCAACAACAATATTGTATACATCTCACTTGGTATATTTCACAATTAACACATTTGTTTGTTTCCCAATTGGATTGCACAGGTCATATGTTATATTTAAGGTGGGTAATGTTTTTGAATGCAGTATTGTGGTCTCATTTTATATGATACAAGAGCCTGCCATGTTAACAGGGAAGCTTAGAAGGTTGTTGATGTAACGCGATTTGTTTGAATATACATTCACTGCTGGTGATAAGGTCTGCAAATCAAATGTATGTCATTAATTAGTGACATCAGTCCCCATATGATCCCAGTTATGTGTCAGACAAACACATAGTGGTTGTGAGGAACAGAGCAAATATATGTGCCAGACATCTACACATTCTTCAATGATTTGTACAGTTGTGCCACTGTGCTATACAGGTGAACAACAATAATGTGTACATGGGTGCAGTGTGTGCTAGAGGAATAAACGTCACCTACTAACAGTACTCATGCATCCCAGAGATGTATATTGTTAGTAACAAGGATTCAGGATGGCTGCAATACATGATGATGAGGGCTATTGTCATGCATGTCACTGTTTGGGTATTGTGTGGTCTCTGTAATATTTTATTTATTTATTTATTTTACATTTGTTGACTAGTCTAACTGGATATATGTCCATTTTCAGTAGAGGCCCAGGGAGAAAAGCTCCAAGCATGAACAGTGACGAAGTTTACAATATATAAAAAGACATGTAAAATCACAGTACAGAGGCAACATTGGTCAAAAGAAAAATTAAACTCAACACAATAGTAAGTTTGAGCAAGACCCAATTAGGAGAGAGAACCCTTTTATTTTATCCTCATACTATGAAGGAAAGTGTAGTGATTAGAATTAGAGGTCTAGGTTAGAGGAGTAGAGAGAAGAGTGAGAGCAGGACGGGGAAAGACATATCAGTCTGGGTTCGCACATGGACGAAGCCAGTGAGTTTTAAGATGTTCTTTAAGATGTTTTTTAAATAGAGAAGTAGAAGCAAGAGTTGATATTTCAGAAGGAAGCTGATTCCAGTTTTTACCTGCTGTGTTTGAGAAAAGTGAGTCACCAGCTTTGTTCTTAGATTTAAATGAGGAAACTAGGAGCTTATTAGCAGAGCATAGTGTAGCCAGATTTTTGTATGGTGTAATCATATTAGTGAGGATAGGGGTGTTGTTGGGGTGGTATAGGATCTTTTGGGTGATAAGTAATTGTTGACAAAGTATATGGTTCTGTAATTCTAGCCATCCCAATTGTTTGAGGTTGAGGCAGTGGTGAGTTTTAAAGGGGGAGCAAGTGATGAATCTAGCTATGCTGTTATAACTGCTGGAAAGTTTGGAGAGGTTGTTTTTAGATAGGTTAGAATATATAGCAGAGGCATAGAAAAGGGTAGAAATAAGGTGGGTCTGGGCAATAGTTTTTCTGGCAGAAGGGGTAAGGAAGGGTTTAATTCTATAGAGGGTACCAAGTTTTTTATTAACAGACTTTATAGTGGAGTTAATGTGGTCATCATAGTTGAGGCGATTATCAATTGTAACACCTAGTAGGCGGGTTGTAGTATCTGGGGTTATGTTAGTAGCATTGTTAGAGGTTGTTGAGAAGAATGGATGAGGTAATTTATGAGTTGGAGTAAAAAGCAGTAATTTATTTGGGGGGGTTTAGGAGGAGGCAGTGTTGCATAAACCAATTTTCAACATTATGGAAAACAGTTTGGGTGAGGGACTGGAGAGAGGCTATGTTCTTAGCTGTACAGAGTAAGGTAGAGTATCTGCATATTGAATGCAGGTGGTTTGTGGAATGTTTATGTGTAGATCATTAATAAATAAGGAAAAAAGAAGGGGACCTAAGATAGAGCCTTGGGGTACTCCAATATTTACTGGAAGTAGTGTAGACAGATTGTTATCCCAAAGTACTGCTTGCTGTCTGTTTTCCAGATAAGACCTAAACCATTGTAATGCTTGTGGATCAAGTGAATTGGCTTTTAGTTTGTCTAGAAGTAAATTATGGTTAACCATATCAAAGGCTTTTGACAGGTCAATAAATAGTGCAGAGGAAAAAGAGTTATTGTTATGATTTTTGTTTATAGAGTCGGTGAAGGATAGCAGGGCATTCGTTGTGCTATGGAATGGCCTGAAGCCATGTTGGCAGTTTGCAAGTAGATTATTTTGTAGAAGGTGGTTAAGTAGTTGTTTGTGAATACATTTTTCCATTATCTTAGTTATTGGGGAGAGTAAGGCAATAGGCCGAAAGTTAGAAAGCTCAACAGATGATCCACCTTTATGTAGAGGGATGATATGGGATACTTTCCATATGGCAGGGATTTTGCCTTCTGAGACAGTTCTATTAATAAGGATAGAGATGGGATAGTCTATGACGTTTGCGGCAATTTGTAGGGATTCAGCTGGGAGACGGTCAGCAGAAAGGGTGCAGGGTTTCAATTTTTGAAGGAGCTTACAGATGAGAGATGTAGGTACAGGTTGTATTTGAAAGGTAGGAGATGAGGTCTTTGAGGTATTTAGTGGGGAAGCAGTAAAAGGAGGTAAATAATTGGCTAGAGTTTGAATGGCTTCTGTAAAGTAATTATTAAAGGCATCAGGGATCTGGTTGGAGTTATTTTCGTTGAATCCTACAGGGACAGGAGTAGTAGAGTGGCCTGGCTGAAGAAGTTTGTTTATCCCTGACCAAAATTTTTGTGGGGTTTGTTGACTGGTTTGTTGGAGGTGAAGGTAGAAGTCTTTTTTGTCTCTAAGAATATCTTTCTTGGTGGCATTTCTTAACTGTTTAAAGTGGAGGTGATCGGATGGACATTTGGTGGCTCTCCATTTAGCCCAGATTTTATTTCTGAGGAGCATCTTTTGCCTAGTTTGTTTTGTGAGCCATGGGGCTGATTTGGTTCTTATTCTAGAAGAGCGATAAGGTGCATGGTAATCTAGGATTTGAAGAAATTTGGTGTTAAAGTAGGTCACTGCTTCATCAAGTTTTGCTTTGTGCCACCTCACCTGTACGTGTCTATGTATGTGGCAGCCAACCGTAATGTACAGGTATTAATTTACATTTATTGTCTTCCCCTCACAGGTGGCAATGGGGGTAGGGGACCCTCCTGCTTGTTAGGTGATGTCAGTGTCTGCACAGACTCTGAAAATGATGATAGCCATAGTGAGGCACAGGGGGGTTGTCAGGGGCTGAATCTATGCCATTGGTTGGCATCCCACTGTTGTCCACCCCATCGCCGCACACAGTCACAATGCCTGCACATACCCCATCACCAGTGGCCATAGATGATGGACAGTTGACGTGTGGTGGCATGGGACAGGCAAGTGTGGTGACTATGGCAAGTGTGTCTGTAGACACCAGCTATAGCCAGATAACAGGCGAGGTGCCGCACAGGTGGAATGACAGGGGAGCTCAAAGAGGGACTACTGCCCATCATGCCCTGTCACAGGTGCCACAGTAAGTGTCACCAGACACATCTTTCAGACCATCATGGCATGTACTGACCATAGCACAAGACATCTTCTCAGGTTCATGAATGCCACTCTTCCTGCTATGTGTGACAAACTCCATGACCATGCTGTTGCCCACCATTATTATGCTGAGGTCATGGATAGATGGTTGGGTGAGATAGTGGCAATCCTCAACCGTGGAATGTCAATGCTTGAACGTGGAATGTCTGTGATAGAGCATGTGGTGGGAGTTGTCCATTGGCCACATGGATGTAGGACAGCAGCACAAACAGCTGAGGTTCCACGTGGCCATGCAACTTCTTTCTCCCATAGTGGCAGTACCAGCAGCATGACTGCAGGGGGGTTGCTGTCCATGCCACAGTGTAGCAGGCCATGGGCATGTGGTCCTGGCTGGTCCTAATAGGGATGCAGATACCAGCAGACAGCTGCCACCATCAGGGAGTAGTACTGCATCTGGCCTTGTGTCTGGTCATGCCAGTGGGCCCCCTGGCAGGCCCAGTTCCCATGTCCATGGTCAGAGATGGTGAACTGCACACCTTGCCATGTACAGTCTACAGCTGTCCAACATACCCCTGTATAGGGCAGCCACATGGCGTGACTGTGTGCATACATGAACACACACATCACCATTATAGCCAGGTCACCTGCAGACACACACCACCTCTGCATGGCCCATTTAATGAACAACCCCCAAACACACACACATGATTTCAACCAAATGGCCCAGCCTTGGCCTCTGGCAAACCCACACCACACCCTGTGCATATGATGATACCTGTGCCACACCCCTGTCATCCATACCATGATGCAGGGACATGCTATTATGGCTCTGATGCAAAGGGTAAATTTAGTATGGTTTAGCAATGTAATGCTGTGTGAAGTGCTGTCAGCCAGCATGTCTAATGGTTACATGTCAGAGTGTGTAGCTGTCCAGCCATGATACATTATTGTTGTTATCAATGCTGACAGAATTTGGTCTCCATAATGTATTCTGTTTGTCTTCTAGGTGTCTGTGTGTCAGCAGGATGTGGCCTTGCAGACATTATCTACAAGGAGTATGGAAGTGTGGTAACACACTGAGTGTGTCATATCTAGGGTACAGCTATACACAATTAACAGGTCTGTATAACAGTTTTTGCATGTGCCATGTAGCTTATAAGGCTGAGGAGTGTATACAGGTAAATGTATGGTGGCTGACAGCCGCTCTTGTAAAGTGGACAATGGTAAGTGTAGTGGGTGGAACACATCTCAGATTTGTAAAAACCACACACCCAGAGGTTATTGTGTTGACCCAACACACAGAGAATACTGCTCACACACACACACACACACACACACACACACACACACACACACACACACACACACACACACACACACACAAACACACACAAAATCACAATTGCCAGTGTTGTATTTGAAATCCCTACCCATTTAGTTAGTGGTAGTATAGTATTATGCAGTTATCACAGGTGGCACAGAGATCATAGTGTGTTGAGTTTCCAAAGTACATGTATAGTGAGTAATATCACATGCCCTTGTAAGTTATGGCAATGGGTGGTGTAGTGGGTGTGGCAGGTTTCATACTAATATCATGCACAAGTGTACACACTCCCAAACACTGATATACACACCAATGCACACACACACACACACACACACACACACACACACACACACACACACACACACACACACGTGTGCCAGTACTGTGATCAAGAACTCTGCCTCTCTAACTGCTCATTCCATACTGTTACATAGCTGTTGCACACAGCTCAGGGCTTATAGGTCTGCAGAGTGTGGACAGATAACTCTATGGTTGATGTAAAAAGTGGCCCTCATACAGTGGGACATAGGACATGTGCTGGGAGTATGATGGCCTACAATTGTAATACTTGGCCACCCAATGGATATATTCCTCACTCAAACACATACACTCAGGATACTGGTCTTGCACACACACACACACACACACACACACACACACACACACACACACACACACACACACACACACACACACACACACACATTTGGCAGGACTGAGATTCATAGGATCATGTGTTCATAAGTGTGTAGCAGGGTAATGGACATGGTGCCATTACAAGCCTATCCCATGGGAGTACCCTGGCATCATGCAACCTGACTTTTTTTCCCAGTGCATCTATTGACTATTGCCACTTGAGGGATGGCCATGGTGACAAGTAAATTCCTCATCCACTTGTCCAAATTTCTCTTGGAGAGGACCAGTGAGGTGCTCTGACATGTGTGCAACATATATTGCATTACATGTCCACTCACTGGGTTATGTACCTGTCCTCCAGCATGTTCTGTTCATTGTGGTAATGAAGTTGAGGTATCCATGGCATGTGGTGCATACAGGTCAGAGTTTCACTAGATATGACATTCCTAACACAGCTAGCCACATATGGCATTGTCAGTCAAACATGGATTGCCTGTAAGTAACTAAGATGTGGACAAGAATACTTGTAGGAATTGCACTCTGTCCATATAGGACAGTTGTTTGCAGGCTTGGGTCCTATTTGTGGGGTACACTTGCAGCCTCCACAGTTGTTGCAGGTGTTTAGTGAGCTACATGGCAAATGGGCCATTGTACCTGCTGGTTGGCCTAATGAGGAGAGAGTATAGGGAAACATTGACCTCTTCCTTATTGGATGACACATCTTTACTTATGAGATGTGCCACATAGCAGTTATTTCTGTCCACAGTAGCAATGTGGTGGCCATAAGAGAGGTCACCATCAGTCTCTGTTCCCAAGCCTCTTATAAGGACTTCTGTGTCCATTGGACTACCAGCAATGTGTTAATTCATGGTAAACACATTGATTCCACAAAGGATTGCAACACATTTCTTTCCATTCAGCCTAAGGCCAGTGTTTTGACATCTGTTGGATGTCTCAGTGGGGCCTTTATGCAGGATATCAACATGATATGGGGATGTACACATGGCACCCACCTTGCAATTGTCTGCGAACATTGTCAGCCAGGGTCCCTTTGTGTTGTTCTGGATGTCAGAGGCATACATGACAAACATGAGGGGACCCATGACCAGACCATGTGGTACTCTACTCGTGACTGGTTGGCATTCTGACATGGAGTCTGCTACCTTCACACTGTGGGTCCCATGCATGAGCCAATTTGCAACCCACCAAGTGACATAGGGGTTAATGCCTAGATGGCTGTGCTTGTCTATGATTCCTGAGTGGGGAATGGTATCAGAGGATTAGAAGACACATCTATCATGTTTTTGTGCCCGTACTGTTACATAGTAATTTCACATGGCACACAGCTTATAGGGCTGCAGAGTGTCCACAGCTACCACTACAGTGGTTGACAACAGTCGACCCTGTACAGTGGACATTTGGATGTGTACTGGCTGCAAAATTTTTGCAACCCCCCCCCAATGGATATCGTACACAACAAAACACATACACACACAGACCAGTACTGAGATTAGAACTCCTACCTATCTATGTTTTCTATAGAGTTACACAGTTATTAGACACACCACGGAGCTTATACAATTTCACCTACTCCAAAGGTACTTCTAAGGTGAATGACATCAACAGGACTACAAAATTAGGGGTGGGGAAGTCTTAAGGGTGGTACACAACTCAAAATAGTATAACCCACACACTATATGATTCTCACAGAAACACACACAAACAGTTGCCAGTACTGGGATTAGAACTCTTGCCTATCCTGTTATTGCTACTATAGTGTTACATAGTTATCAGATGCACCATGGAGCTTATACAATTTTGCCTAGCCCAAAGGCACTTCTAAGGTGAATGACATCAACAGGACTAGAAAATTAGAGTGAGGAGAAGTCTAAAGCATGGTACACAACTCAAAATGGCATAACCCATACAGTATATGATTCTCACACAAACAATTTTTACATGAAATATTTGATGAAGTCAAAAGGAAGAGACAGGTTGATTTTTATAAACCCCTGTTAGGTTCTACTAGAACATCTATAGTTAGCAATGGTGTGCAAGATGAAGGAAATGTAAGTTACAACAAGGCTTTGGTGTTGCCCTACAATGGACACTTTAGAGAAATTAAATTTGTCATCAAAAATTTTTGGTCCCTTTTCAAACATGACCCAGAGATTGCCAGTGAGCTTGGTGATGGGCTAAATATAGTATACAGAAAAGAAGCTTGTCTTAAAACAGTGATTGAAAGGAGTTTGGGGTGTCCCAATGAAGGGAGAATGAGTAAATGTGGACACTGCACCCAATGCAAAGTGATGTTGGAGGGTTTAGAAGTTTTTATACATGGACATGGAATGATCAAGCTACAAAGGAAATTCAATTGTGACAGTAAGGGGCTGGTGTATGCGGCAGTCTGTAATGACTGCACCTGTTTTTATATAGGTAAGACTATTAGGCATTTTAGATATCGGGTCTACCAACACAGTTATGATATCAACAAGAGGGACAAATGTAATGCCCTATTTAGACATATTAAAATGTATCCCACACACACCTTCAAATTTATTGTCATAGAGGGACTGTCCTATGACCCTCGGGGGGGGTCCCAATGACAGTATGTTAGAGTTTATTGAGTTAAAGTCGCAACATAGAGTCAATGTGGGGCGACATCCAGGAATCAATGACATCTATATTTCAAGCTATTTAAAGTTGGAATCTATGCTAGCATTATAATTGTTGAATGCTATGATCAATTTGTTCATGTTGTTCATTTTTGCATGTATGGTTTTATTATGTACCAGTTTGTGTGAGTTGAAACATTGTTTTAAGGACTTGTATTCTGCTTTAAAAGTTAATTAGGAATATGGGGGCATGTTTTTAAGTACTTTAAAAGTGTTTGGGAACTCTTAAATTTTATTCTGAAGAAGTCCAGACATTGTGCAGATGAAAGCGCTAAATCTGTTACTGGTATTAAATTCAGTGTTGTTTGTACCCAAGGTGGTCGTTTTTTTCTTTCTCATACAAACAGACACACCATTGCTAGTACTGCAATTAGAACTCATGCCTATCTAGTTATTTCTACTACAGTGTTATGTAGTTATCAGACACGCCACAGAGCTTACACAATTTTGCTTTCTCCAAAGGTACTTCTAAGGTGAATGACATCAACAAGACTACTAAATTAGGGTGAGAGGGAGTCTAAAGGGTGGTACACAATTCAAAATGGTATAACCCACACACTATATGATTCTTATACACACATAGTTGCCAGTACTGGGATTAAAACTCCTGTCTATTAAGGTATTTCCACTATAGTGTTATGCAGTTATCAGATACGCCACAGAGCTTATAGAATGTCACCTTGTCCAAAGGTACTTCTAAGGTGAATGACATCATCAAGACTACTAAATTAAGGTGAGGGGAAAAGTAAAGGGTGGTACACAACTCAAAATGGTATAACCCACACAGTATATGATTCTCACACACACAGTTCCCAGTACTGGAATTAGAACTCCTGCCTATCTAGTTATTTCTACTACAGTGCTACACAGTTATCAGTCACATCATAGAGATTATATAATTTCATCTAGTCCAAAGTTACTTCTAAGGTGAATGACATCAACAGGACTACTAAATTATGGTATGGAGAAGTCTAAATGGTAGTACATAACTCAAAATGGTATAACCTACACAGTATACAATACACACACACAGACTTACCAGTATTGATATTAGAAACCCTGCCTGTCTAGTTATTTGTACTATAGTGTTACACAGTTAATGCATACACTATAGAGTTTACTGGACTAACAACTGGACAAATGTGCTGATAACTGCACAACTGAAGTAAAGTATTACAGGTGGCAGAAAGTCTGTGTTCAGTTTTTCCCTTACATCTTGCTAGTTCTTTCTGTCTTGCACTTCAAATCACATAATAGCTTTGCACTTCAACAGGTTATTGTATCAATAAGTGTAGCACACCTGGGAGCCATCAGCAGTACTCATTCCTCACAGAATTAGCCCCAGTACTTAGTTGTTATGGCCACCCTTCCTGGAATGATTGAATTGCAGTTTTCTGTCCTTTCACACATTAACCTGGTGCACTTGTCCATTCTGAGGCACTGTTGCAACTGTCTCATGTACACAGACAACCGTCTCCTCTAAACTCCAAACACTCAGACCTGTGAGTCTTACCCCTATATCATCAAATGTGGAAATATGCAGTCTCCAGCAAAGACTGCACTAGCTGGTGAAGAGGATACGGTCAACACCTGCACCACACCATGTGGAGCACATAGCTCGACACAACACCCACTATGATAGCCTTGACATACACTGAAAAAAACATATGACAGTAAGGCACTGCATACAGCTTACCTTGAATTGGCCACGGCATTTGATACCATTCCTCAGTCAGGAATTATTGCTAAACCCACCAAACTAGGCATCAACCCCTATATCAGTGGGTGGGTTGCAGATTGGTTCACAGAACACACAGTGTGACAGCGGCAAAACCCAAGTCAGACTGGCAAGCAATCACAAGTGGAGTCCCACAGGGATCAGTACTGGGTAGTGTCCTGCCCAGCATCTACTTCTCAGGAGTCCAGCTCAGCACAGCGGAACTCTGGTTGACCAAGTTCACAGAGGACTGCAAGCTGGGAGCTATCATTAACTTCACATGTGATGCAGACATCCTACAAGAAAGGCCTCACTGAGACCAATGCATAGTGTGGAAACCATGGCCAGATGCTTAACACCACAGAATGCATCATCATCCCCTTTGGTAAAGTACTTGATTCCCTGTAAGTATCACATGGTGGGAGCCCAATGAACACTCTAGGCATTATAACAGATCTAGAGACACAGGTTGACAGCAACTTATCCTTCAACCACCATGTTGCTGCTGTGGTTAGGAAGTCCTTCTATGTGGCACATTGCATTACCAAGAGTTTTGCATCCAGGAAGACAGAGGTGATTATTTCTGTCTACTGTTCCCTCATTAGACCACTCATCAGGTATTCTGGCCCATTTACCATGTACCTCAGTAGACATCCGCAACAGCTGGAGAGGCCACAGACACACCTCACAAAGAGGTTTCTAGGCATTAAACACATGTCCTACACAGACTCAGATGACTCCAGCTATTCTCTGTGTCATATCACCTAGTTAGAGGCTATCTGTGCTTGACTTATAAAGCCATGCTGTTTTAGACATACTACATATAAAGACATCCCAATCCCTCCATAACACACACTACAGAGACTTCTGCCTCATTACCAAAATCACCACAATATGCTGGTGGGGCAGGTCCTTCACTAAAATACTGCATATGCCCTGGAATGCACTTCCCATAAATATCATGCAGAGCACCTAGCTGACCCTGTTTCAGAGAAATCTTGATGAGTAGATGGATAATAGACCATTCACCCCCAGGATCACTGCAGTGGCTCTACTTCATACAAGCAATGGGAAGTAACATCTGGTGCCACAATGGCATGGCCCTTCTATGTGTTAGGCTTGTAAAGGCTCCTGAGCCATTAGCCTACTGCCCACTTATGAACCTATAAGGGGAATTACATCAGCAGGACAGATAAAGTAGGGCAGTGGGTGTTAAAATTATCAGAATACTTTGTCTAACAAACAGACACACACAATTTCACACGCACACACAGACACACACACACACACACACACACACACACACACACACACACACACACACACACACACACATTTGCCAAGACTGAGATTAGAATTCTTATCTAGCTAGTTTTTTTGCACTATAGTGTTACGCAGTTACTGCATGTGCCAAAGAATGCATGGGACTCAGGCCTGATGAAAGGGAATACTAAGGTGACTGATATCTGCAGGACTGTTAAAGTAGTGAAAGGGGAAGTGTACTGGGTTTGAATGGACCCAAAAGCTTTAACTTGTAAACACACACACACACACACACACACACACACACACACACACACACACACACACTTACTTTGACATTTGTCATGACTGAGATTAGAACTCCTACCTAACTAGTCATTTGCATTATAGTGGTACACAGTTATCATATGCACCACAGAGCTTAATGGGCTGAGGCCTGATAAAAGGTACTTATATGGTGAACACAACAGTGTAAGAAACTTCTCTGTGTGGAAGATTTTCAGTCCATATATTTCTAGTTAATCACTGTATATTAATCAGATCAGACAATAGTAGTAGAAGTAGCGAACGTAAACTCAAGTCAAAAAGTAATAATAGAAAATATATAATTCTACAGCATTACTAAGTATTCGAAAGTAATCCAAGCAAGGCAGGCAGTCTGTTTCCAGTTGAAAATCCTTTATTAAGTACACAGACAAGCGATCCAAGTAAAACAAAAATATAGTAATAATTTCCTCATAAGCTTTATATATATATATATATATATATATATATATATATATATATATACTTTTTATCAGGCATAGGAGTGGTTTATTGTGCTGTAAAACAAAGTGTTATTGGTACACATGTTAAATTCACATCCCTTCCCCCATCAGTGTGACATTCGAGCTGGTCCTACCCTACCTAGTAGCTGTCATAATAATATATAGCCCTAATGTACTTTAATGGTACATCTTATTTAACTGAATTATTAAGTAGATTATTAAGTCTGTGATTTTATACAAGGCAATATACTACATGGCTGGAAATATATCAACCTTAGTTCATTTTGCAATCAAAAATTATATATAAATATATACATACATATACATTTTGCATGTAAAAATCAGTTTCTATTTTCATAACCTATTGTTAACAAAGATCACTTTCATCCTTCTAGACTTCTTCAGGTCTGTGTACAGGAACCCTAAAAACCTATATAATTGTAATTAGTTAGTATTGTTATTACCATCATTTTGAATAAAGTGGAAAAAAAGAGTACCAGAAAAAAATAAAAATAAAAAAATATATATGTATGATGATGGAAACAAAATATACACTTACATTTCAAATGATTTAAAATGGTATTTAAAACCAATTTGTAGAAAAAATAAAATAAAATACAATTAGTCATGTAAACAATGTGGCAATTTTTAAGTTCCAGTGCACTTTTAATTGAACAGTAGTAGTTTAGTCCAGGCTTTTTAAAAGAGTTCAGCTTTAATTGCCACATGAGTTCATGCTTCTCCAGAATATTCAGCATGTCTCCTTCAAGATCACCCATGTCTATGTGATCCAGGATCTGGAACTTAAAACCTGTGTGTGTTTTATGAAGAGAAAGGTGTTTGGCTAGTGCATTATTTTTACATCCAGAGCGGATTTCTGACAGGTGGTATGAAATCCTTCGCTTGAGTTTATTTACAGTCTTGCCCACATAGAATGCATCACATTCATTGCACTGTGCTCTGTAAATTACTTTTTTAGTCTTACAGTCACCCCCTGCACTGGTTTTAATGATCTTCTCTAAATAAGGGCAATAAAAACTATCGCCTTGCTGTATAAATATACAAAATGTACAATTAGTTTCACATCTTTTAGTGCTTTTCTCACATGGTCTAGGTTTAAATTCATCAAAACTTCTAATATTCCTGGCCTTCCTATAAACAAATGATGGGGATTCACCTAAGATGTTAATCAGGAAAGGGTTTCCTTTGACAATGTCCCAGTTTTCTTCAATAATATTTTCGATACTGTGATAATCCAAAGTGTATGTCAGGATGCAGCTATTTTTGCATTTGTTATTCTCTGTGGGATTACTTAACATTTTTCTACTGGGGAGGTTGAGTGAAGGTGCTTCAGTCCTTTTCAGTTCTATAATGGGTTCCAGGATGTTTTTTAACATCTGACTTTCATAGCCTCTCACTAGAAAATCATTCTCTAAGTTGTTCAGGTTTCTCAAAAATGGTTCCATCTCTCTGGTAATTTGAGCTAATCTATAGCCTTGGGATTTCACTACATTATACTTGTTTTTTGTAGGATGTAGACTTTTACTGTAGAGTAATAAATTAACCCTCATTGGTTTTCTGAATAGATCAGTGGTGATTCTGTTATTGTTGGTGTCCTTGGAAATCTGCATATCTAAGAAAGTGGTTAAAGTACAGCTATGGGAAGAGGTAAACTTCAGGAAAGGGGTTGTTTGATTGAGGTAAGTGATAAAATCTCCAAGCTGCAAGGTGTCACCTTCCCACACAATAAAGGCATTGCCAATAAAACATAAATAGCATGTGATATGCTGCATGTAATCTGTGTTGTTTAACGCAAAGTCCTCCTCCCATTTGCCCAGGGCTATGCTAGCTATGCTGGGAACCATGGCAGCCCCCATTGCTATACCAGTTTTTTGTTTGTAGTGTTTGCCATTGAAAGTAAAGAAATTGAAGTCCAGTACAAGATTAATGAGCTTGCTTAACTTTTGCAGTTGTGCCTGTGTACCCTGAATATGTTTCTTAAAACACTCCATAGCTGCTGTTATACAGTAATTGTGAGGGAGCACTGTGTACAAGGATTCCACATCAATAGTCACCAAAATACTGTCAGCTTCCACTGTAATGTTTTTTATTTTCTTCAAAAAATCCATCCATTGAATCTCTTATGTATGACTTGTTCTTTTCTGCTAGAGGTTTCAGCAAGTAATCAAGGTAAATGGCTGTGGCTTCAGTAAGGGAACCTCCACTTGCTACTACCGGTCTATAAGGTGGGTCTTCTCTGTTCTTGTGTGGCTTTGATATTCCAAAAAAGTAAGGTAAATGTGGGCATGGGCTCCATAAATAATTATAAAGATTTTCAGTGATAAGTTTTTCTTCCCATGATGTGATGAGATTAGTGTTCCATAAATCATATGCTCTTTTTATGTCATCCATGGTAAATAACTCATAAAATCTGTTATCCTCCAGCATGTTCTCTATCTTTTGGTTGTAGCTAGTGGTATCAGTCACAAGTATACCTCCTCCCTTGTCTGCCTTCATTACACGCCTGGATTTATCATTGCCTAGCTCAAGCAATGCTTTTCCTTCTCCCTGTGTTAAGTTATAAAGTTTTTTCTTTGGAGTTTTTTTAAGCAGTTTCCAGATATCCATCTCACATTTCACTTCGAAAGCAGCTAGTGTTTGATGTAGTGGTGGACAATAGCTGCTAGGCCTTTTTATAGTTTCATCAATAGGCTTATTTGCAGTGTCATTACTTTTGCCACGAAACTGTACCCTTAAGTTAAGCTTCCTCACAAACATTTTAAGGTCTATCAGTACTTGAGCAACCTCACTCCTGCAGCTTGGTACAAAAGTAAGTCCTTTGGAAAACACACTTTTTTCCTCTTCAGTCAGTGCTTTAACAGCATGGTTCCAGATAAGTGGAGCACCTGTTATTGTGGCACCTGTTGTTGTTGTTATTGTACCTGTTATTGTGGCTGTTTCCTCTGTCTTGAGCCTGGGACCTGGGTTGTAGTCTGGGTTCCAGTCGGGATTGCCCAGGTATTGTATTTCCCTCACCCCTGTCCACTGTTTGGTTCTCCTGTCTCCCTGGGAGTTTGTGGATAGAGTATGAGACCTCTGGAATTCCTCATCTGCTTTCTGGAATCTCGGTGGGTTGTAGTAGTATTCCTCGCTGTGGCTGTGGTATGGGGGGACCTGGTAAGATGGACAAGCTCTTTTTTTGCCTGATAAAAAGTATATATATATATATATATATATATATATATATATATATATATATATATATATATATATATATATATATAAAAGTATATATATATATATATATATATATATATATATATATATATATATATATATATATATATAGAAAGCTTGTGAGGAAATTATTACTCTATTTTTGTTTTACTTGGATCGCTTATCTGTGTACTTAATAAAGGATTTTCAACTGGAAACAGACTGCCTGCCTTGCTTGGATTACTTTCAAATACTTAGTAATGCTGTAGAATTATATATTTTCTATTATTACTTTTTGACTTGACGAGTTTCGTGCTACTTCTACTACTATTGTCTGATCTGATTAATATACAGTGATTAACTAGAAATATATGGACTGAAAATCTTCCACACAGAGAAGTTTCTTACACTGTTTTGTTTTTAGACCAACTACACTTTAGTGAGTTGTTTTGAGACTTGGGGGATACCACGGAGATTACTTGTTTTTTGCACTTCTATGGTGACAGACATCTTCAGGACTGCTAATGTAGGGCAATGGGAAGTGCAGTGAGTGGGGCAGGCCTGTTCATTCCTATATCCTGTTCATTCCTATATCCTACTGACATTTCTCTAAGTGTATGAGCATGCCCAGTGTGTCCTTCTATAGTACATGTGGAACTCCATTCCAGGAATTTTTGTACTCCAGTCCATTTTGTTTTGTGCTACAGCCATACCTCTCGACCTGTTGGTGCAGGTTATCTGGAGACAGCCTATCAAAATGGGGGGAGGGCAATGTGCTATATGGTGATTATGACTATTTCTCTCAATAATGTATAGGTTGTTAGGGTTACAGGGTTTGTTTTAGCAGATATCTGACATATATGCTGTTTGACACTGTCATGTATTGTTTCAGTACCTTGTGACATATCTCCTCAGATCATCACAGTGATTTACAGAGGGATACAAGGTGGATGATGCACACACCAACATTATAGGACAAATGCTATGCATTCTTGCACAATCCAGCCTGTTGGGAGGTGTACCTATAAGCAATTGACTGTTGGAGCTAGGGAAACAGTCCAGCACTTTGGTGATATATTACAATGGTGGAATCTCTGTGCATTTCTATTCTGGCCTGGTCTGATTTCCAGTCCACAGTTGGGTAATATAAGTCAGACAGGATCAGGGTGACAGGCAGAATCCAAATAGATTTGTAGGGGATAAGATATGGGGGGGTGTCCTAGGTCAGATATGTTTGCCTATGGCTACTGGTGCATTGCATAGGGCTCTGCTCAAAGGTTGACTGCACTTGGAGGGTCTTGTGTGTGTCAGATTGTTTGACCAGCCTGGAGTTGTGTGTTTGTCTGACATATATGTATGGTCCACCTCATTTTGCTTGTCTGGCCACATTTTGGGGTCAGGATGTTGCATAGGATGAGTGATCAGGGAAGGGTGTGTTACTCCCCATGGCTGTGGGCCAGGCTTCTGTGGGTGCAGACATGTCACCATCTTCCAGGGTTAGGACTGAGTGAATTTCCATGTTTAGACTCCTAGCCCTGCCTGTCGACTGTACAGAGTATCACAGAATGTCCACATTCACAACTCACATACCTTGTTGGTTACATGAATAAGTGTGGTTTTCAAGGAAAAATGTTTTGCAAGTCACTCAGGGTTGAAGTCAGATGTTACTGACATTTGACATTGCAGTTTCTGACTTCATACCCATCAGACATTCCATGCTACTAAATCATTCCTTCAACTTTATTACATTATTAGAGCAGAATTTCAAAGGTGTCCTTCTCTTTGGACCTTTTTCGCCCCATTATTCATGACTTTGGCCAGATTTATGGCTCTCTGACATTGGCAGGTTTTCTCCTAGTAGTTAGCAGCATGGCCTTTCTTTATCTTTTTTAGACTGTGTTATTTTGCTGTTATGGACCTCATGACACTCCCTAACAGCGCACTGTGGGTGAGGCATGTGCATTTGCCACAGGCCTGTAGGCCAGGTGTGACAGATGTAGGCCATCTGTAGCAAGGCAGTGCATTCTGATATGTTCCCAGGCTGCCAGCAGTGGACAACCCTGGGATGGCACCAGTAAGTTGACTGGGGGTGTTACTGATAATTGCATTCTGTTTGTGTTGAGCCATCACTCTAGTTGACAGCTGGATGCTGCTTATGGCTAGGGGCATGTTACTGCATTTCTATGGGATTATGGGGGGGTGACACATCTGTACACAATACACATTTGAAGAGACTGTGCAGATATTTACTTAACATTTTGGTCCCATTTAACATAGTGGCATGTCCTATCTTTCAGACTACAGGCATAACAGTATCGACCACAGGTCAGATTGTTAGGGCATAGACATTTGTAGCTTCAGACTTCTTACCTTTCAAAGCCATACTGCCACTGCCAGACCTGCTGTTAAATCACTGTGTAAAAGTCTGTGGGTGGGGATTTCATTCATGTCACCATATGGAGGTCTTTGCCAGGCATTTCTGTATGGTTTTCTACAGCTAATCTGCTGGGTGAGGCTGGGGTTGGGTATGGGACCCCCACTTTGACATCCATGCATGTGACCTGTGACCCCCCCCAGTTATTTGACTCATCACATATAATGCAGTGGCATTTGTCAGCTAGGGTAGTACTGCATGGTTTGGGTAGGCCAGTAGTGGGAATACAGTTCTTGCTGTCCCACATAGCTGTCAGTTGTCTGCTGCTATACCACTAAGCCACCCCATTCCTTGCATGCTTGAATCAATACCATAGATATGCTATCAAAACATTCCACTCCATTCATTAATTTTGTTAAGGAGACTGACTTACTTTGTGCCTGAGGCTGTTGTGAGGATGGTGGTTGAGGGCTGACTATGTCAGATGCACACAGTACACTGCCTATACATGGAAGAGTATAGATGGTGTGTTTTGGCATCCATTTTACTGTGTGTGTGAGTCAGAGAGAGGTAGATTAGTCCCTTTGGTCCTACAGTTTCAGTGTATGTGCTATGCGTTGCCTCTTTGCCAGTAACAGAGCATACTGGGCATACCTCCATCTGCCTACAGGAGCAGGCTCAGGATGTTCCTCCTCTGAGTCCTCTGTGCCTGTGGAGACCTTGACAAGGGTGGGGGGCTTTGTGGCCCTTGCCTATTTTGTTCCTCTTGCAGCTGTTTCCGCAGGATCATATTGTGTAGCATGCAACATACTATGAACATGTGTGCACATGTGGCTGGAGAGTACTGCAAGGCTCCACTGGATATGTCAAGGCAGCAGAACCGTGAGTTGAGCATGCCAAACACATGCTCTATAATGATCCTGGTTTGTGCGTGTACCTAATTATGGCATACTTGTATGGGTGTGTGTGCATTTCTGATAGCTGTCATCATCCACACCTCCAGTGCGTAGCCAGCATTCCCCACCAGATGGCCATATGGGATGTCCCCACTGGCAAACACCCAGTACAGCTGAGATGAATGCCAGATGTGGAAGTCATGATAGCTTCCAGGGCTGCCAGCACACTCATTCATGATAATGCCCTGGGCATCACACATGACCTGACAGTTGATGGAGTGGAACCCCTTGCAGTTTAGGTAGACCCTACCCTGGTCACTAGGTGGTGCTTTGATGTGGATGTGCGTGCAATCTATGATACCCAGTACCTCTTGGTATTCTGCTACATGCTGGATGAAATGCATATTGCTGGTCCTCACCTCATGGGTGCTGGGGAAGTAAATGTGCTCAGCGGCATGCAGTCACATAGCATCCAGGAACTGGTGGAGTATCTAGAATGCAGATTCCTGTGAGACTCCCTTAAGGCTACACATACCTTGGTATCCACTGGGATGGGTTCCCTTCTGTTGGTTGGGTCTGAGACGAGGATGGCACAGCTCAACAAGTTGCTGAAGTATGCTCCTGTCCTTCCTGTAGTGCTCTACTAACTCCAGATCATGTAGTCCCTGGTAGGTTACCCTCGGCCTGAACACTCTTCTCCTCCTCCTTGGTCTGAGTTGGTTGTCAGCATTATCCTCCTCACCACCCTCAATCTCTAACACATACTGATATATCAAAGTAACAGCAGCCCCTAACATGTTTTGTTAGTTTTGTCAGTTTAAAATCCCACAAATGTGTATACCAGTGGTGTAGAGTTTGAGGGAAAAAACAGACTGAAAGGTGTTTGCATAGTTTATAGTAGTGTGCTGGGCTGGGCTGGGCTGCTGCCTGTGTAATTGGCTGATTCTGATACATTCCACCTGCCAGCTGTGCTAGTTCTCCTTGATTGCCTTCCTTCTGCTGTTTCCCCTTCCCATTTCCTCCCCGTTTAAGCCCCGAGGCACACTGCGCATACACTGTGCTCAAATGTAAACAGCTCTGCTATTTCCTCTTCTTTTTTGTTTAAAACCCGGTGCATGGTGTGCACATCCATTTAGACAATGTAAACAGTGATAAGCAAACCTGGACACACCCCCTTCCTTAGCACTGCTTACCTAAGGGCAAACACGGGACACTGAGCTCCAGTATGCTTACAGCAAGCATGACACCCCCTTTCATATTAGCTGCTCCTCCTGTATACACTGTGGTGTTAGAGCACCTACACAGTTAGGTGCAGTCTGACACTTAGAAGAAATTTGTGATTCAGTATAAATCCCTCATTTGCTTACACCACTGCCTTACTCCTGAGTTACTACGCTTACACTGAGCTTTCTCCTTAGCAACCACTATTCCATGATATAGTTTTCATTCTGCATGCCATTGACTATAATGGCAAAATGCAGATTTTTGTAAAAATTGCTTTCTCCCCCTTTTTTTGTTTCAGCATGATCCCGTTTGCTGCCCTATGCTTAAATGGCCGAGATCGGCCAAAAAAAAACACTTTGATTTTAAACAATTTAAACTATTTTTCATGCCACTGGCCATATATTTGGCCATTGGCATGCCTAATAAAGGGAATACATGCTATATTTGTGGCTGTCATGCCTCTGTTTTCTTATTTGCAGAAATGTATTCATCAAGTAATTGAATACATTTCTGCAGGTTGCACTATTCCTGCACAAACACCTGCCTGCTTACTGAATTGCTAATTCACCTCATATGCATGTTTTTCACCAGAAAATGAGGTAATTAGCATAAGGCAGTGGTGCTCGTGCAGGAATAGTGTAGGAGCGCTCATTCATGTCCCGGGACCTCTATGCTGAATCGCTCGTCGGACGTATTGCGTGCAGCAGCTCCTGCACTATTCCTGCACATTGTGCAGGTCTTAATGAATCCTGGAGAATATCTGTACATAGAGTAGGTTAAATAACAATTGACAGGTCTAGAGAATATCACATGTGAAGTATATTCAAATAGATAAACCATTCAATCAAAACTTTTTTTCCTTTTTTTTTTAAATAAAGATATATATGAATATATATGCTATGAAAGTGAGGGGAGACGGAGGCATAAAGGTGTATGAGGCAAGTACAAAGAAGTAAAGAGTAGAGCAGGGAAAACAAGTTAAAGTTGAGAAGAAATGAGGCTAGATCAAGTGGGGGTTAGACAAGGGCAGGACCATGTACTCTGAAGAAAAAGTTTAAGTTCTTTTTTGAACAGGTGTTTTTGATGAATTCTTCTTATGTTTTGAGAGACTGAGTTCCAAGGATGTGCAACAGAGTACTTAGAGAGGGACTTTCCTATATTTTTATTGGGTTTATATATATCAAGGATGTGTTTGCTGGAAGTACGAAGGTGATGATGGGGGTTGTAGTAGGAGACTATGTTTGAGATGGAAGGGCAGGAAGAGGCATCATTCAGGATAGAGCATGCAATGTGAAGTTGGGGTAGAAGTAGTTGTTTAGATAATTCTGGCCATTGGAGTGATTTAAGGGTGAGACAGTGGTGGGATTTATATGGGGAGATTAGAGGAAAACCTGGCTATTTTGTGCTAAGTTTGCTCTAGTTTAGTGATAAGTGAAGTTTGAACATTAGTAAGGACAGGGGCAGCACGGAGAAGACAGGGTAGAAGAAGGAAATGAGCGAGGGAAGGTTTGGAAGAAGGTGACAGAAAGTTCTGGTTGTGATAGAGAAGTCCATGTTTCTGGTGGGTCTTTTTAATACATTGTTGGATATGCATATTGAATTTTAGTTCATCATCAATAATTACTCCGAGTAGTTTGGTATGGAGTTCGGGTTTGATGATGATGTTATTAAGAGAGGTGATAGAGAAAGAGGTCTTGTGCTGGGTGAGTGTTTTATGGAAGAGGAGAATGAGTTTAGTTTTTTTTGGATTTAGTATTAATTGGTTATCAGAGAGCCAGGTCTCAACAGAGGTGAAGGTTTGTTGAGTGAGAGCTAGGAATTCAGGTGTGTTGTGGGCAGAGGTGATAAAGGTGGAGTCATCAGCATATTGTAGTAGTGTAGAGAGGTTAGTAACAGAGTGAAGTCTGTTAGTGAATATGTTGAGCAGAAGGGGACCAAGAATCGATCCTTGGGGAACTTCAATATTTATAAGGAGGAATGGAGAGAGGACAGTTTGCCAGTGGAAAGATTGCTGCCTTCCTGTTGTACAGAGTTTGGCTCTCTCAGCCTTTATTTATTTCCTGTGTGAGCTGGAACAAGTTACTTACCCAGACGTTTCTCCCAGGTCACCCCTGAAAAGGGACTGGTCCAGTGGGCCTACTTGGTTAACAAATAGCTATTATTATTATTATTACCCCCAATGGAAACTGAGTATAATGGAAAATATCAGTTTGTAAGTGAGCATCTCAGAACTAATGGCTCTTCTGACTGCGTACAAATGGACACTTTAGACTCTCTTTGAGATTTCAATATGAAGTTTTTAGGTACTACCAACAGGACAGTAACCTTCAAAATGCATCTAAGACAGAAAGCTTACCCTTAGGTCTTTTATAGTATCACAATGCTGAATTTGACCTCACCAGATTAACTGTCTGAAAGCACAGAATTGCAACCATAGCATGCTACAACTGAAAAAACTATTCTGTAAATATATAGAATTTTGACTCAGGATATTCTGACAGCTAAGTGCCAACATCCACTAGATTGACGTCTTAATGTTGAGCCCTCAAAAAATGATATGTTCTACGATCCCCAGAGTTGACTAACTCAATAACATTAGCTTAACTTGGTCTTTTGAGCTGGTATAATACAAGACTGTGAGAACAAAAATCTGAAATTCCATATTTGTTAGTTGTATATAAGGGTCCATATGCAAATATCCCTAAGGCAGTTCATTATCAAAACATCAAAAAATCCTAATAATAATTGCATATAAAGCACACTCATAAATCACTTTCTATCCCCAAGGATTTCACAGTTCTACAATCCTGGTTTATAAGGCATCATACTCGCTTAACCATGACATGGATTTGTTACCGTATATGCAGTAACAGAAATGTCATCTTGCATGGTGAAATACAAATTATGTTTTACATGTGAGATAATGTGGACATGGTGCACATGTACTATGGAAATTAATTTAATCTGACTTTTCTTAGCAGAGGCAAAATCATTTTTCAAATTGAACTGGGTATGGTTCCAGCCTGTGAGATCAAACCCCTCTGAAATGCTAAGTTCCCCAGCTGTATATAACAGGCCATATATCAGTTCTCCTAACATTGTTGATAACACACATTTCAGACAATTCTGGTAAGATATAAGTTATAAAATCACCACTACATAGTCAAAACAAAAAACAATAGGCACACTTGAAAAAGCATTAAAAACCTTCAATATTCATTTGAGTGTTTTATATAAAATGCATAAGAAATTTCATAAAAAACAGAAAAAAAATCAGAAAAAAATAATATGGCCAAGCAGCACTGTATATACTTAACCCAGTCTCATGACTAGAAACATTTAAAATCCATTTAAAAACAATGTAGAAAAATTATGGCAGCCAAAGGTTATTAAAAATGCATGAGGTCCATTGAAATCAACCACGAAACAGTAGAAACTAAACTGCTATTAATGAAAATATAGATACATGATAGCTAGATCGCTAGATAGATAGATAGATAGATAGATAGATAGATAGATAGATAGATAGATAGACAGATAGATAGACAGGAATTTAAAGACTGATACCCAATGGAACCAATTTCTAGATTAAGACTAGTATAATTATTGATTTATTTATATTTTATTTGCAGTTTCATTCCCGGGGAAGTCCACTGGGCTGAATTGACCTATTTTCAGTGGAGGCCCGGGAAGAAAAGCTCCAAGATGCATTATACAATTTAGATACAACTGATAGTTAATATTAACAATACTATTATGTAGAATAGTTACTCATAAATGCATTCAGTATCATGCATAGTTAACATTCATTAAGCTTGAAGGTAGGGATCATACAGTTTCATTTGAGGAAAACAGATATGTGTTAGGTGTGGAAACAGTTTACATACAGACCTTTTACTAGCATACAGCACTACTTTTTATACTCACTAGGTTAAGACCAGGATGGTTACTAGCATGTGGCACTACTGTTACACAGACTAGTTCAAAACTAGGACAGTTGAAGGCATGCAGCACTACTTTTTATACTGATTAGGTTAATACCAGGACAGTTACTAGCATGCAGCACTACTTTTTATACTGACTCGTTTAAGACCAGGGCAGTTACCAGCATACAGCTCTACTTTTTATAATGACTAGGTCATAACTCTCAACTGTCCATATTGTTGCAAAATGTATAATTTTTTGCCTCATACTTTTGGTCTGTTTCTCATGACATTTGTGGTTTTCTGGCAAATGACTGAGGACTTAAATCACCAAATAATGACATAAATTTAAGTTTCAGAAATCATACCCTTTAAAAAATGCATGCTAATAGAAATCTTATTATTCTAGCAACTTTCTATAAGTGAAATATTTAAAATTTGTTAGTATTTCGGGGCCTTTGCCCCTCTGTTACTTTAGGCTTTGTCCAGATTTCATGTGCTAAGAGTTTGAGAGGTATGGACTAGCTTAAGACAAGGACAGTTAATGCCATGCCACACTACTTTTTATACGAAGTAGATTAAGACCAGGATAATTACTAGCATGTAACACTACTTTTTATACTGACTAGGTTAAAACGAGGGCAGTTACTAGTGTGCAACACTATTTTTTACCCTGACTAGGTTATTAAGGGCAGAATAGTTACTAACATGCAGAGTTACTTTTTTATACTGACTAGGTTAAGACCATGATGGTTACTAGCCTGCAGCACTACCTTTTATACTGAGTAGCTTGTTAAGAGCAGAAGGGTTACTAACATGCAGGCTACTTTTTATACTGAATAGTTGTTACGACTAGAAGGGTTGGTAGCAAACAGCACTACTTTTTGTACTGATTACATTAAGACCAGGATGGATATTAGCATTTAGCATTACTTCTTGCACTCATAAGGTCAAGACCAGAAGGGTTACTAGCATGCAGAATTGCTTTCTATAAATTCTAAGGACAACCACAAAGCATTCTATAGCTATGTCAAGAACCTCAGTGGCGACACCCAGATCTGTTCTGAGTTACAGCACAATGGCACGAAAATTACAGAACCAACTGATATTGCCAACATCCTGGCAGATAGGTTCAGTGCTAACTTTACTCCCCCTTCACCCTCTAAAGGGCCCATATCTATACATGGAAAATGCAGAGTCCCTGTAATCACAACTACGTAGGTAAAAGCTCCAGTCTCTAAAGCCAAAAACACAGCATCCATGGGAATGGACAACATCCCAGGCTGCGTTTTACATGAACTTCAGAACGAACTGGCTCCCCACTTAAGCACCATGTTCAATAATAGCCTTGCATCAGGCTTTGTGCCCACTGAATTGCACACAGAAACAGTTATCCCACTCCACAAAGGGAGAGCCACCACTGATCCTGGGAACTATCGACCTTTTAGCCTGATGAGCCTGGTCTGCAAGGCCATGGAATGTATCGTCATGGAACTCATAAACAAAGACATTGGTAACCTCCAAACTCTGGATCCCACCCAGTTCAGGTTTGTGAAAGGCAGATCATGCCTCCTGAACCTGATCAACTTCTTTGAGGCAGTCACCAAAGCCATAGATGAGGGTAAGGTGGTTCACACAGCCTATCTTGACCTCGCCAAGGCTTTCAACACCATCCCCCATTCTGGAATAATAGCTAAACTCACTAAACTAGGTATAAATCCCTACATCACAAGATGGGTTGCCATCTAGCTCACTGACAGAACCCACACTGTAAAAGTTGCAGACTCCAAATCTGACCTCAAAGCAGTGACAAGTGAAGTACCACAGGGTTCCGTCCTGGGACCTCTCCTGTTTGGTATCTACTTCTCTGAAGTACAGGCTAACACAGAAGGCCTCTGGCTAATGAAGTTCACAGATGACTGCAAACTAGGAGCCATAGTCAAGTCCCCAAATGTTGTGAACATCCTACAGAAGGGCCTCGCTGAGACAGATGCTTGGTGTCAGAGCCATGGCCTCAAGCTCAATGCCAAAAAGTGCATTGTCATCCCCTTTGGTAAAAACTCTGTACCCATGAACTACCACATAGGCAGCAATGTACTTAACACTGAATGTGTGATAAGAGACCTTGGGACACAGGTGGACAGTAGTCTCTCCTTTGATAGTCACATCGCCACAGTAGTCAGGGAGTCCTTCTACATGGCACACCTCATCATAAAAGGGTTCTCATCCAGGAAAAAAGAGGTCATTGATCCCCTCTACTCGACACTCATTAGACCCATCATAGAGTACAACGCCCCTTTTGGAATGTACCTCACAAGACATCTGCAGCAGCTGGAAAGGCCACAGAAGTATCTCACAAAGAGGATTACTGGCCTGAAACAAATGCCCTACACTGACCATCTAAAAAAACTCCGGCTTTACTCCTTAGCATATCGCCTACTCCGAGGTGATCTCTGCCTAACATATAAAGCTATGTCAAACCCAGAGCTGTTGGACATGCTACACCTAAAGAAATCCCAATCCCTCCGAGCTCCATGCTCTAGGGACCTAAACCTTGTCACTACAATAAACAAGACATGCTGGAGGGATAGATTTCTGTCCCAGAAACTTCCCATACTCTAGAACAGGCTACCCATCTATGTCAAGCAAAGTACTTCATTTGCACTCTTCAAGAAAAATCTTGATGAGTGGATGGGAAATAGGAAATACACCTTGGGGATCACTTCTGTGTCTCTGCTCGACAGTGGCACAGGAAAATAACTTTCTTGGGTGGCGTAAGCCCGAGAATCTTGTTCGCTAGGCTTACATAGGCCCTTGGGCTGAAAGCCTAGTACCTACCTATGAACCTATAAGACAGTTACTAGCATGCAGGACTACCTTTTATACCAACTAGGTTTACTAGCATTCAGCACTACTTTTTATACTCACTAGGTTAAGATCAACAAGGTTACTATAATGAAGTACTACTTTTTATACTAAGTTAAGAGCAGGATGGTTACCAGCTTGCAGCACTACTTTTTATACTGACTAGTTCTTAATATCAAGAAGGTTACTAGCAAGCATCACTTGTTTTCAGTAAAGTCCATGTTTCCAGCTTATTGTCAAAATCATTTCCCCTGAAATCCTTGTCTACTGCTCAAACTCATAAAACAATCACTTCTTGAAGTCTGAATTCCTTTAGCTGTGCTTATTTAATGTGTTACTGTTGTAGGTGCAAATAGCATATAACTTGTTATAGATGTGTTGTGTGAGCCTTTGTAATGTTTTCTCCATAACTCCACTGAATTTTAAAGTCTCTTGTTCTTGTTTGTTTATTTTTAATTTTGAGTTTCTTGTGCACTTCTGACCATGTTGAAGGAATGTTTGGTCTTGCATATTTCTTGGTACTTTTATCAATTAAACGCAATATACAAAAATGTTGCTCTTCAAATTTGTAATTATTCTGATTGTGTACTGTACTTATTTAGTATTATTTGGTATTACAGAACTTGTATGTGTTGGCAACGGGAATTAACTAAGTAACCTCGGTTAGATATTCAGACTCTTATTCAGCTTAAAAAGTGGTCCCATAAACTGTTCTGACACCACCAGAGTCCCAGGAATTATTTGGAGGATCTATACCATCAAGTAATATAAAAGACTTAAATCCTAATATTAATGTAGTTTGTCCCCTGAGAAGAGATACTAAAGTCTTTATGTCTTAGTGACCTGCTTGGTTTTAGCTTCAGCATGAATCAGGTAAACATGATAATGACAGTGATACGTTTTTAAACTTTATTAAAACATCCAGAGAAGACATTATTTAAATTTAAATCATTTGTGTGGGACAAGATGATTTTTATGAGAACGTTAAAGTGAAATTGGTACATAAAGGCCTAAGGCAGGCTACGATTTCTCATGATTTGGGCATGCAGGACTCTATTTTGGAATTGTCTGTTTTTTTATTTATTTTCTTTAAATATGTAAATATTTGTTACTTTTGCTGTTTTCAGTACTTGCAGATGCTATACTCACCATATACCACATCTGTAAATCTAAACTGGATATTGTATATATCTTTGTTTATAGTTCTGCTGCTATGGGATTCAGGTCATAGCTGAAAATGTTCAACTGATCAGCCCACATACCCAGTTATCAAATACCAATAAATAAACAAAAACATAAATAAATGAAGTTGTGAAAGGGCATTTTGTCAGATTATCTAGATTAACTTTGGATGTTAACATCATTTTGATGATTTTTTTTAATTAATATATTTTTAAAGAGAGGATAGGTTTTATTAATCACAGATCTCAGGTTACAAAGACAAACATTCTGAATAAACTGCACTATTTTCTCGTATGCATGGGACAACCATTGTTAAACAAGCCTAAACTCCATTTGAACTTTTGCTTACTGCATACAGCGGATTTTAATTGCATTAGAGAGCTTTGTTTATAAAGGAAAAATGGAAAATTGTTTTTGGGTAATGGGGATATTACTAAGGTGGCGGGCACTAGTCCCTAAAACTGTAAACAAGCAAGATTACAATTTAAAATATAAATAGAGAAACAAAAATGGATTTAGCAGTTTAACACACTTGGCCATGTAGGCCTATTGGTGGAGTCTATGAATGCAGTGTTACATCTCTGAAACAGTTTTACAGTTTCCTGGTATAAAGAGTAAAGGAACCTATCCATATGGTTATTTAAGCTATTACCGGTTCATTGAGACCTCAGCTTGTGTATGTTTTGGGTATATGCATGCAGTGTTTGGAGCTACTGGGTGAAAGGCAGATCATGCCTCCTGAACCTGATCAACTTCTTTGAGGCAGTCACCAAAGCCATAGATGAGGGTAAGGTGGTTCACACAGCCTATCTTGACCTCGCCAAGGCTTTCGACACCATCCCCCATTCTGGAATAATAGCTAAACACACTAAACTAGGTATAAATCCCTACATCACAAGATGGGTTGCCATCTAGCTCACTGACAGAACCCACACTGTAAAAGTTGCAGACTCCAAATCTGACCTCAAAGCAGTGACAAGTGGAGTACCACAGGGTTCCGTCCTGGGACCTCTCCTGTTTGGTATCTACTTCTCTGAAGTACAGGCTAACACAGAAGGCCTCTGGCTAATGAAGTTCACAGATGACTGCAAACTAGGAGCCATAGTCAAGTCCCCAAATGATGTGGACATCCTACAGAAGGGCCTCGCTGAGACAGATGCTTGGTGTCAGAGCCATGGCCTCAAGCTCAATGCCAAAAAGTGCATTGTCATCCCCTTTGGTAAAAACTCTGTACCCATGAACTACCACATAGGCAGCAATCTACTTAACACTGAATGTGTGATAAGAGACCTTGGGACACAGGTGGACAGTAGTCTCTCCTTTGATAGTCACATCGCCACAGTAGTCAGGGAGTCCTTCTACGTGGCACACCTCATCATAAAAGGGTTCTCATCCAGGAAAAAAGAGGTCATTGATCCCCTCTACTCGACACTCATTAGACCCATTATAGAGTACAATGCCCCTTTTGGAATGTACCTCACAAGACATCTGCAGCAGCTGGAAAGGCCACAGAAGTATCTCACAAAGAGGATTACTGGCCTGAAACAAATGCCCTACACTGACCGTCTAAAAAAACTCCAGCTTTACTCCTTAGCATATCGCCTACTCTGAGGTGATCTCTGCCTAACATATAAAGCAATGTCAAACCCAGAGCTGTTGGACATGCTACACCTAAAGAAATCCCAATCCCACTGAGCTACACGCTCAGGGGACCTAAACCTTGTCACTACAATAAACAGGACATGCTGGAGGGATAGATTTCTGTCCCAGAAACTTCCCATACTCTGGAACAGGCTACCCATCTATGTCTAGCAAAGTTCTTCATTATCACTCTTCAAGAAAAATCTTGATGAGTGGATGGGAAATAGGAAATACACCCCGGGGATCACTTCTGTGTCTCTGCTCGACAGTGGCACAGGAAAATAACTTTCTTGGGTGGCGTAAGCCAGGGAATCTTGTTGGCTAGGCTTACATAGGCCCTTGGGCTGAAAGCCTAGTACCTACCTATGAACCTATAAGACAGTTACTAGCATGCAGGACTACCTTTTATACCAACTAGGTTAAGACCAGGATGGTTACTAGCATTCAGCACTACTTTTTAAACTCACTAGGTTAAGATCAACAAGGTTACTATAATGAAGTACTACTTTTTATACTAAGTTAAGAGCAGGATTGTTACCAGCTTGCAGCACTACTTTTTATACTGACTAGTTCTTAATATCAAGAAGGTTACTAGCAAGCATCACTTGTTTTCAGTAAAGTTCACGTTTCCAGCTTGTTGCCAAAATCATTTCCCCTGAAATCCTTGTCTACTGCTCAAACACATAAAACAATCACTTCTTGAAGTGTGAATTCCTTTAGCTGTGCTTATTTAATGTGTTATTGTTGTAGGTGCAAATAGCATATAACTTGTTATAGATGTGTTGTGTGAGCCTTTGTAATGTTTTCTCCATAACTCCACTGAATTTAGTGTCTTGTTGTTCTTGTTTGTTTATTTTTAATTTTGAGTTTCTTGTGCACTTCTGACCATGTTGAAGGAATTTTTGGTCTTGCATATTTCTTGGTACTTTTATCAATTAAATGCAATATACAAAAATGTTGCTCTTCAAATTTGTAATTATTCTGATTGTGTACTGTACTTATTGAATATTATTTGGTATTACAGAACTTGTATGTGTTGGCAATGGGAATTAACTAAGTAACCTCGGTTAGATATTCAGACTCTTATTCAGCTTAAAAAGTGGTCCCATAAACTTTTCTGACACCACCAGAGTCCCAGGAATTATTTGGAGGATCTATACCATCAATTAATATAAAAAACTTAAATCCTAATATTAATGTAGTTTGTCCCCTGAGAAGAGATGCTAAAGTCTTTATGTCTTAGTGACCTGCTTGGTTTTAGCTTCAGCATGAATCAGGTAAACATGATAATGACAATGATACATTTTTAAATTTTATTAAAACATCCAGAGAAGACATTATTTAAATTTAAATCATTTGTGTGGGACAAGATGATTTTTATGAGATCCTTAATGTGTAATTGGTACGTAAAGGCCTAAGGCAGGCCACGATTTCTCATGATTTGGGCACGCAGGACTCTATTTTGGAATTGTATGTTTTTTATTTATTTTCTTTAAATATGTAAATATTTGTTACTTTTGCTGTTTTTAGTACTTGAAGATGCTATACTCACCATATACCACATCTGTAAATCTAAACTGGATATTGTATATATCTTTGTTTATAGTTCTGCTGCTGTGGGATTCAGGTCATAGCTGAAAATGTTCAACTGATCATCCCACTTACCCAGTTATCAAATACCAATAAATAAATGAAGTTGTGAAAGGGCATTTTGTCAGATTATCTAGATTAACTTTGGATGTTAACTTCATTTTGATGATTTTTTTAAATTAATATATTTTTAGAGAGAGGATAGGTTTTATTAATCACAGATCTCAGGTTACAAAGACAAACATTCTGAATAAACTGCACTATTTTCTCGTATGCATGGGACAGACATTGTTAAACAAGCCTAAACTCCATTTGAACTTTTGCTTACTGCATACAGCGGATTTTAATTGTATTAGAGAGCTTTGTTTATAAAGGAAAAATGGAAAATTGTTTTTGGGTAATGGGGATATTACTAAGGTGGCGGGCACTAGTCCCTAAAACTGTAAACAAGCAAGATTACAATTTAAAATAGAAATAAGGAAACAAAAATGGATTTAGCAGTTTAACACACTTGGCCATGTAGGCCTATTGGTGGAGTCTACGAATGCAGCGTTACATCTCTGAAACAGTTTTACAGTTTCCTGGAATAAAGAGTAAAGGAACCTATCCATACGGTTATTTAAGCTATTACCGGTTCATTGAGACCTCAGCTTGTGTATGTTTTGGGTATATGCATGCAGTGTTTGGAGCTACTGGGTGACTTTATTACAATAATAGAGGGAGAATGTACATTGAAAGATGTGGTATCTCTGCCACATTTTAACACATCTACAAAAACTTACATGCTAGCCAAATTAATAATGAAACTAAGCCATTATGTAAATACAGTCAGAACGACTTACATTTTAAGAAGTGCTCATTTCTTGTGATCGAGTAACTTGACCAGAATTTTAGAATTTTGACAGCAGGCTAGAAACATGTGAACTTTATTCACAATTAGTGTCACATGTTAATAATTCCGCCGTGCTTAACAAGTCAGTATAAAAGTATATTAAAATTCATACCACTGAAATAGATCCCATCAGTAACAATTTTCAAACTTCTGTTTGTTTGTTTGTTTATTAATTTATTTGAATTATTAATAATTTAAGTTTACCCCACATTTGGCTAAGTTGTACAGGACTTTATTTTTTAATGACCTGTAGATATCAATACCTTTGTTTTTAAATGTCTTTTATGTGTTTCTAGTCATGTAATTAGATTAGGTATAATAGTGCTGATTGGTTAGATTACCTTTTTCTCTTCTGTTTGATGAAGTATGCTGTGTATTTGAAGTTAAAGTTGTCAACTAAATTGTAAAGGCTTTTGATTGTTTTGTAAGTGTCTTCATTTTTCTTAACTATCATAAGATACTTGGAAACAAACACCCTGAAAAGTTGTCTACCTCCAATGATTCTGTGACATCTTTATTTTAGTTTAGTTTAGTTTTATTTATATAGTAGGTTGTTTGTTGAATAAGAAGTTAACTGATGCATAAGCGACCCATTTCAGCCACAGTCTAGAAGTTACCTCAAACAGTTAAAAATATAGTATAATAATGGAATGTTTAACGATAGCACAGGTTAACTTTTTTTGGTAGCACACTAAGATTTTTAGTACGAGCTATTCAGACCTCATAATCTTTGCTGTAACAGAAATGTAGCTTTCTCCTAACGAAATATGCATAACTTTTTTACTTCTTCGACCTTGAATAGAAAATGTCTGTCTAATGGGAAGTTAGTACACTGCAACTTGGCCACATAGTACATTTTAATGTAGGCCTTTTGATGGAAATAATCCATGCAGAGTTATATTGTTGAAACAATGTGATGTTTTCCTATTACCCTTTTAGTTAACAAATCTGGATATGACATTATAAACTGTAATGAAGCCCCTCCTGGGCTACTGCCCCACCATAGTTCTAATTATTACAAAATTGCTGTTTAAAACCTATACCAAGACTTTGTAACTTTGAAAATTGCTTGTACTCTCTTTACAATCATTTTGATATGTATCCAGCTAGACTAGCCCGGTCAACAAATATAAAATAAATAAATAAATAAATGAAGTTATGCTTTTAGATACAAACATAAAAATCAGGTGTTAGAAAACATTATTTTCTGGAACAAAGAAATGATGGCTTTCATACTTACTTTACAGGAGTAAAATATATTTATGATTTTACAAATTATTTTCCCCATGACAACATGTAAATGATGTGGATGCTTGATGTCAACTGAATCTAAGTATATCAAAATTAGGGAACTATGAAATTATAATGCTGAAGTAACAACTTGAAATGCAACACATGGGTTGTATAATTACTGTATTTCTAAAAATATAATAAACTAGTTTCAGTTCTGAATGCAAACACATTATTCCAATGGAGTACCCATTCTGAGATGGTCCACCATTTTTGATTGTGAAGAAATTCTCTAACCATAATGCCTGTGTTACTCTCAGGGATATGTACTACCCCAACACCAAACCATATAGATAATAATTCAGTTGTAATCCTGTAACTACTCTTTGCTTTCACATTCAGCCTGCCCATGTCTTGTTGAGAAGATAATAAAACACATAACAGTCACAGTAATGTAATTCAGTTTGCTGCTGTCAGACACTTACTATACTGTCCCTGACAAGCCATATCTTTAGTTATTCTGAAGTAGTCATGTAACTGCCTTGTGCTTTCACACATGGCATGCTTCCACACCCCAACCCTAAAAGACAGCCACCTTCTGTACACATCTGGCATGTGATTATGAGGAAAGCAAAATACCACAATAATTTATTTCAATGTGTTCTTCTCGGAAATATATACATTACTCTCCTCCCAATAAGCCATATTTGTTTTTCTCAGACCAAGGTAGAAACTTTATGTACACATTTTTGATATGTGATTGTGAAGTAATGCATTTCAACTTGTTCCTCTTCAACATTATGCTGCCTTCACTGCACACCATCATGTGATTATAATGACTACCACTACCATCAACTGCAGCGGGTCACAGTGACTTTGGTATCAACACAAATGAAGAAATAATGACCACAGCAAGGTACTTGTAACATATTTCTACAAAATAGATACCCAGTTGTCTGCAGTCACACCAGAACAACTGATAGCAGGTGAATTGAGCATGTATTAGTAGGACATGGGTTATAACTTTAAAATAAAGAATGGTTTAAAATGAGATAGCTAGACACTGCTTAGTTATCTCTGCATTCACATTTATAATGTTTATGAGTTTGAATGATTGTATTTTTAAAGTTATGATATAAGATATAGTGATGTATAAGAATATGTAAGATATATGACCAACAGAGCTTGTATAAACATGGATTGCTTATCTTTCTGTTGTGTGATCTAATATCTGCTTAAAGGTATGAAAATATATATACTTTTTACTTAAATGATTTTTATTTTGATGAAATAACACAAACAATAAGTTAATATATAAACTATGATAGTTAGGAAGAGTTTGGTTCCATCTGTAGGGTATCAATCAAATTCAAAACTTTCCTCCATGGACTATTAACCAATGGCTTAGGAAAAGTTTTTAACTCTTTAGTTCTTTTCTCCATTAGTATGCATTTCTTCAGTGATGATAGGAATTCCTCCATTATGGGTGGTACATTAGAGTTCCATCTTCTAGTTATACAGGTAATCAAAATGAAAGACTTTGTCAAAACAAATATATCAGTATAGATAGCTTGAAGAAATTTGTTAATCTCATTCCAATATAATTTAATATTAGTACAGTCATAACAAATATGAGACCAGTCAGCATTAGTGGACAGATGACATCTCCAACATAACTTGCTGTTTGAAGGGTTCATTGTTTAGAGTTTCTCAGGTGCAAAATGGATCTGTATAGAAATTTCCAATGAAAATTTAACTGAAAATAAAATGTTTGTTTTATGTTCCATTGATAATGATACTTTAAACCCTTTAGTTAGGTATTGCCAGTAAGAATCTTTAGGAGATGTCTTATAGACAATTAAAGTGTTATATAGATAGGATAATTCATTCTTAACATTGATATTATTATATAGAATTCCAAAAATCCAGTTTATAATTTTTGGTATGGTTTTGAAGGATGAGTTATGTATTATTCTACACAGATCCTTAGTGTATGCTGTGACACTCTGAAGAACCAACCAGTCATTATGGGATAGGCCATAGGTTGACAATATACTTAAGCTTGTTGGTTTTCTCTCTATGTGTTTTATCAGGGAAATCTCTTGTAATAGTAAATGGTATTAAAAATCTATGCCACAGTTTTATATCTAAATTTGTGTTAATTAATTTTCTAAACACATCAAAAATATTGTTTATTAGTGTTAGTTTAGTTAATTTTGTTGTACTATACTGCAAAGTTAAACTTAGATAGTGCCATATCTTATCTTTGTCAGTTACCAAAGCATTCTTTGATAAAAAATTTTCATTCATTAGTATAATGGAGTGTAACTGTTTCCAATTGGAATAGTATCTACGATTTATCCAATTCATCACTATTTTAATTATAGATGCCTTTATATAAGTTTTAATCTCTGGAAATTTTAACCCCCCTTGTTGCCATTTTCTGATATGATGAGAATATGCCATACCATAGGAATTTTGTCAGAATTGAAGTGATCTCTTTAAGTATATAATATTTTAGGTAGTTTATCAGTTGTAACCTATCATCAAGTAAATGATTCCATTTGCTTATTAATGTCTTGATTAAGGACTATTCCTAAATAGTCTAGAGTTGAAACTTGGTTTCCAAAAATATGATTAACTGGAACCTGTATGTTCTTTTTTTATTTAATAATAAATATTTTGATTTAGATTTTTTGAAATAGAGTCCTGAAATTTTTTGGAAATTTGTTGTTACTATATCCACTTCACCTAACACTTCCTTAGAGTTGGGTAAGGTAAGTAAGACATCATCAGCAAACATCATTATTTTAGAACTATATTGGTCATATATATATTTATACCTCTTATGTTTGGGTTATTACTTATTAAAATGGCAAGTATTTCTATGGCCAGAGCAAATAGGATAGGGGACATGGGACATCCTTGTCTAGTACCGCTAGTGATTTGAATTTCTTTGGAAGTAAAGGGACCTAATTTGACATATGCTAGATTATTTTCATAGAGTTTCTTTATCATTGTTATAAAAAAGGGAGAAAATCAAATAACTGCAAGACTTTAAATAAATAACCCCAATTTAAGGATTCAAAAGCCTTTTGAATATCTAGACCTATTATCAATGCTTCATGGTTTCCTCTATTGAGGTAATTTATCAGAGTTAATACTCTTTTAATATTATCCTGTGTATGCCTGTTATGTATGAAACCAGTTTGGTCTTCATTAATTATTTTAGATATGGGTATTTTCAATGTATTGACCATAACTGACATAAATAGTTTATAATCATTATTCAACAAAGAAATTGGTCTATATGAGTTGCAGTGATTAGGGTCCTTATTCTCTTTTAATATTGGGGAAATTAGAAAATATCTCCAAGAAGGAGGAATATTTGTTAATGTTTGAACTTCAAGAAAGGTTTTATGTAGGAAAGAGATTATAGAAGAAGGAAACAATCTATACATTTCTATAATTAAGCCATCTATTCCAGGTGCTTTATTAGACTTATTTCCTTTAATACCATCTATAATTTCCTTTTGAGAAATAGGTTTTTGCAGATCTAACTTAAGTTCCTCAGGAATTCTTGTCATGTTGGGAACTATATTCTCGAACTTCTCACATTCATTTGTACTTATTTTATCTTTATGATACTCTGCATAATGATAATTAAAAGCATCCAGAATGTCCCCTATGTCCAAGACTTTTTTCCTTTTCCCTTCATGAAAGATTCTATCAATGTTATTAATTTTTGATTGTATCTTAACTTTCATAGATAGGTTATGAACATGCTTAGGAGAGGTAACATAAGAATTTGATTTCAGTTTTTCCATAGCTAAATTAGTTTTATGGGATAATATTTCATTGTATTTCTTTTTTGCTTCTTCTATTTTCTTCTTATTATCTGTAGCAATTAAGTTTTTATTAGATTTAAGAGATAATATTTGATTTTGGAATTGCTATAACTCTGGTCCCATTCTTTAATTTTATTTCTGTACCAGCTAATGGTTTTACCATATAGATAGGCCTTAAGAGAATCCAAAACCATAACTGTGTTTGCTTCAGGTTTATAATTAATCTCTAAGAAAAGCTGAAGCTCAGAAGTTATCCAAGATTTAAAGTCTTTCATTTTTGTGATATATGAAGGAATCCTTGAAGTAATAACTAATTAATGGAATTCCAAGTGTATTGTTAACAACAGAGAATTTTGATCTGAAAAGGGACAAGGTTGTATTGAAAAATTCAAGATTTTAGAATAAAGATCTTGTGAGATATAAATTTTATCTATTCTAGTTTGGGTACCATATCTATAGTACTGGTGTGAGAAGAGTAAATAATTTGGTCCCAAAGCATTAAAGGTATCTTTTAATTTAAACATTTCTGTCCATTTTTTTAACTGTTTGGCTAAGGACAATAATCTAGATGATTTCCTATTGGTAGTTTCTGTAATATCTGTGATGCATTTGAAATCACCTCCTAGTATAATATTACTTTTAGTAGTAGTTGTAATAAAGTCTAAGTGTTTCTTAGCTAGTCCAACCACCATACCTGGGAGCTAGTATAAATTACCCAGGGTCCAAATTCTATTTTTAAACTTAAGTACAACTAAGGCCATGAGTCCATCATTATCTACATGTTTGTAAATGATTTGGGGATTTAAGAAAGTATTTTTCCATATAATTGTTATTCCTCTGGTCTTTTTCTTATAAGGAGATTGAGAAAGTATTGTGTATTCCTTAGGGTCCCACATAAATGTGTAATTTATTTTAGTGTGTCTCCTGGAGAAAAAACTACTTGAGTCTTGTTTAGCTTAAGATACCTTAGTAGGTTGGCTCTCTTATATGGGTTGTTTAAGCCATTAGTATTTAAGGCTATCAAAGTTAAATCCATATCAGAATTCTTTAAAGATAACAAATAATAAAGGAACTTTTATAATAGAATCCTATATACATAATACTCTTCCTGAATAGACATTAGAATATCAATTGTTGTATTCCTATTTATCTCAATCCAAATAACTTTCCCCATGAAAGATAAAAGTAAAACAATTGTGTCAGGCATTTCAAAACTAGAAAAACAGTTAAATAACCAAAAATTTGCATATTTCACTCTGATATAAGCTTTAATACACCCTATACATGGAATGAGATACATTTCTAGTCTAGCAAATCAAACAAAATCTGCTAGACTACCTTTCCCAACCATCAACCTTTGTTGGTTCGAGCCCATGAAAACAAAGTAAAAAAATGGACAATATATTATAAATTAAGAGAAAAATAGTAGTGATAAGCAACTAATCAGATATTAATTCTAGTTAGGTTTTAGAGATGAGTTACATGCACTATTATTAGAAACATTAAACATTTATACAGTAATTATTCACTAAGGAAGCAAGAGACATATTAGGATATATATATATTCTGAGTTTAGTGCTTAATAGAGTAAGGAAACATTAGCTTTATTAACAATCTAAATTATTACCCAAAATACCTAAGCATGTCATCTATATTAATTCTAATAAAAACTTCAAAATGGCAGAACAAATCAAAGAATCATTTAGCATTTGTATCCACTTGCCCTCTGAATAAATCTTATAGTGACAAACTCCCACTAAAAAAAACTTCACGAGAATTGGGTGTTAGCATATAGTGAGAGTGTGTCATTCCCAAAAGTTGTTAACATAGATTTTTAGAAATATTCCATAAGACACATTTGTCCTTAATTAACTCCTAAACATTTGGAATAGCAGATGTTTAAATAACTGACTAAAATCAATAATAATTAACTGGCATCAGTTAAAATGACAAAAATTAGTAAAAACCATTACTTATATAAAACTTTCTATGGATAACAGGTCTTAAAAGTGAATGATTCAAAGACAAAATTAAGATAGAGATAGCTGTAAATGTCTACCATAGTAATAGGGTAATACTGAAACTCATAACTTGTTTGTTGTGTTATCACATGTCATAGATATTACTGAGCTCTTTCTCTGTCATAAAGTGCTAATATAATAAAAAACATGACTTTATAATAACTGAAAACATGACAGCTGAAATATAAATAATATCTAGGATACAATAAGGAAATCAAGATATTAAATGCAAGGTAATTATAGTTCAATCAAAATTATTCACTCATATATTTGGTAGGATTTAGTATGGTGTTTAAGTATACTTACAGTTATTACCATTAGTTATAAGCATTTCCTGTAAATGTATAAGCCTAAACTAAACACTTGCTAACTGCATAGGGAGTTATTTATAAAGATCTATTTATAAAAAGTTCCAGTATATTCACTAGAAATAGTGGCTATAATGAATTGTTTATAAGAAAAAATAACATTTCTGTATATATTTGATCACAAAATGTAGTCATTATTATAAATGGGAACCATAAATATGTTTGTAGACAGTGAAGCTCATAATTCTTGTAAAAGAAGCCTACTATGCTATATTAACCAATCAGAGTCTTGACATTCACAATTAGGCTTGCATATACACATTAGATGTAATGTAATCTGATCTGCATGCATAGAATGCATGATGTCATGAGCTAAGTAAGAAAGCTTCACTTCTTAAATTTCAAACTGACATTTTCCCACATAGCACACTACACAGTACAGTTTCCTGACCTCACTTTAACTGTATCACAAAGTCTGATTATTTACAGTAACAATTGCAAAGTTTAACTATCAGATACTTCCAAACAGTAAAATAACATTCAATGCCAATGAGAGAGAAAACTGTACTTTAACATTAAACTCTACAGGAAACATAACTTGTAACCATTTAAAAACCTTGTGCCATAAAACTTACAAGCATATAACTGTCAGAGAGACCCAATTTATGTCAAAAGCTGGTAAACAGCTTTTTGTTCACACAGGTACCAATATATATTCTGAAACAATCAGAAGTTATAAATATTTTAAAGAACTAGTTAATATATACTAAATCATAGATGTGCCCTGTTATCCCATGTATCCAAAACAGTTTTGATAAATAATCTAAGCAGTGACTATGCCTGTGTAATAACTCAGAAGAAGATTTAGCAGGGCAAAGGGCTATATATTATTTGAAATAAAGCATGTCATCTTAAGTTCATAAAAGCAAAGAAAGCTTACTTTTCAATTATATCACTCAATAAATTAGTAATATTATACTAATATACTAAAAGCATAAACAGTTATTTAATTTGTATATGAACAAAAAAGTATAGAAATGAAAAAGCAAAAAGAGAAAGAAAAGCAATAAAAAACTATTGTCATGACATACCTTACTTGAAGATTTAGCAAGTATAAAACAAATTAAAGTCCAGTTGCAATAGATGCTTTGAGAGATTTAATGGGAACAGCAAAACCATGCTGCCAATTCTTATAGTTTATATAGATCAATAACATACAAAAGCTCACTATGGACTTCTTACAATAAGCAGCCAACAACTAGCCATTTCCAAATGTCAAGAGGTTTCTATATTTTCTTGTTCAATTCACATTCAGTTGTGTTCCCAGGGCTCTGTGACATAGCTGATTGCTCTGAACACCAATGAAAAGCCACTATTATTTATATCAAACTTGGTACTATGTTTATTTAGACTGTGAAGACTGGTAGAGCTGGGTGAAGGCTGTCAGCCTAGCCAGATAGAATTGTGCAGATAATTCTGTCATTTGTAAATATAAATGGAAAATACAGGCTTGTTTCTTAAATGAAAGAAAATACCAAAATTTTGAACTTCAATTGATTGTAGCAACATTGCCATCTGCTGTAAGGAAAACTAAGTCAAGCATTTCAAATCTTTCTTTTCAAGTTAAAATTATTTCAAATTTATCCTTTGATCTAGATAGTGGTGCTGAAGAGGCTAGCTGAACACATTCTTTCTATTGTTTTAACTTAAGGAATAATTACTAGAGTGTACATGTGAAATGCCTTTTACTGTTGTAGCTTCTTGAGCAGGTGTTATATTGTTAAATAATGTAGCCTGTTGGCCTGGGAACTCCAGGGTAAGTGTCAAAGGAATGATGTAATGGGAACTAAATGAGAATGATGCAATCTGGGAGGGCCCAGCAAAAATGTTTGTTAGTAATTTTAAAAACTATTGTTCAGGGAGAGACTGTAAGCATTTTTGATCTTGGACATCCAACTCAGCACTGCCTTATGCTCTATATGTATGTATGTAGGATTTTAGCACTGCATTTTCTCTTAGGAATAGATAGGACTAGAAAGATCAGATGAAGTGTTTTTTCTGTATTTAGATCAGAACTTTCCTACTGTATTATTTTAAGTTTCTGTGTGATCTCTGACCTCTTGAATAGCACTGTGGTGTAGTAGTATTGTCTTGTGTTTTTTGTATTTATTATTAAATATTTTTAAACCCTTTTCAAATGTGGCTGGTTTATGTAGAGATAAATTAAGCTCTAGAGTACATTGCATGCTTATAAGTGATCCTGTACTAAGCCCTTCCAATAAACCTTGATTGCTTAGTTATACTACTATTGGATAATAATATTGCACAGTAATAATTGAACACCCTTTTAAGGGTCTTTGGGTAGCTGATAATTATTAGCTGGTGGTGGCAGGAATTACTACCATATAGTCTGGGTATAGGGGCACAGCTGGAGAATCTGTGTCAGACCTTCCCAGGAGTGTCTGTGAAGTTGTATAAATACTTATCTCAAAGTGTGTGTGTGTGTCAGCTACTTAGGCAGGGACATGAAGCACTGGTTGGACAGAGAGGGTACTGGAGGTTAGCTTGCCAGCTAGGCTGACATCTGGACTCTATAGTTTTGCCAGTGGGGAGTCTTACTGGGGACATGGAGAGCAAGGGAGCAACCAGCCCCAGACTGACTGTGATCTCTGTGTGCTCTTGGGGGAAATTGTACTTTACTGTGTATATTTCTTACCCTTTCTCCTATATAAGATGCCCTCTCTGGTATTAGTGGTGAGGATGGATGCTCCTTTATTGCTGGGCCAGGGCACGGGCATCACATATTAATTGGTGGGCAGTAGTTGGGATATCCACCTCACATATTAATTGGTTTGAAGTGAGTGGGATATCTACATCACATATTAATTAGCTGGCAAATACTAATTGGCTTGTAGTGGTGTTGATAGAGTGAATCCTGTAGCTTATGTACCGTGATCTCTGGAGGTGTTTTTTACTCTAAAACAGCCATGCAGTGAATACTCAGAATTCAGATCACGATTGTTTTATTGCTTTTATTAGCTTAGTTAGTCAGGGTGAGCAGGCAGCATGTCAGCAGAGGAGTATGGAAAGCTGACAAGGAGCCAGCTAGTGGAGATGTGCCAGGCTAGGGGACTGGTTCATGGAAACCTGACTAAGGCAGACCTGATTGCAGCCTTGGTTACAGCTGCATCAGAAAACAGCATCCAGGAGGACAATCAGACTGGCAATGGAGATACAATATCCTTGGAGAATGGACAGCTCTTCCTTTCTGCAAAGGACAATCAGACTGGCAGTTGACATACAATATCCTTGGTGAATGGACAGCTCAACCTTTCTGCAGTGGACTTAAAAATCCAGCTGGAGCTAAAGAGACTTGAGTTGGAGGCCAGGCATTTGGAGATAGAAACCAAAGAAAAGGAGCATCAGAGGATGCATGAGAGGGAAATGCTGACTCTTCACCTGTCATGGAGGTAATGGGGAAGGGAGTAACTGGACCCCAGAAGCACAACAGGTCAATAAATTTCTTCCACAATTTAAAGAGGGGGATAATTTTGATAGTTTCATTCATATGCTTGAGAGGGTATGCAAAGTGTATAGTGTTGACCAAAGGCTCTGGGTATGGTTCCTGATCCCCTTACTCTATGACAAAGCTGTAACTTTTTTGTCAGAAATGCCTGACACTGTCAGTTTTGATTATACTGCTGCAAAAAAATGTCTTTTAGAATGTTTTAAGCTAACACCTGAAATGTATAGGAAAAAGTTTTGTGAGCATAGATGCAAGGAAGATGAAAATGTGTGGGAATATGTTGCTGAACTGAGCACTTATTTTCATAGCTGGGTGAGTGGATGTCAGGTCACCACTTATGAAGGGCTGGCAGACCTTTTGGTGAGTGAAGAAGCCCTTAGCACTTTGCCTGAGTACATGCGGATCTGGTTAGCTGATAGACAATGTGCTACTTCAGATGAGTTGGGGAAGAAGGGATACCTATACCTGGCCAGCAGGGCAGCCCTACACAGGAAGGCAACTCACAGTACTGCTCATGGGTCTAAAGGAACGCATGATGAGCAGCACAGAGTGCCACAACAGAATCTGCCAGTAGCAGGGGAAGCCACTAGTCCAGTTGCATGTCCAAGAGTTAGGGTTAAATGGTTTGAATGCAACCAGTGGGGGCATGTGGCATACATGTGTCTATGGAGGGAGGGTGGGGAACCAAATGTGAGGGAGCTAGTAAGTGGGAAAGATAAAATGCCAATAGTAGGTTGTCTTGAGACAACAGGGGTACTAAACTACCATCCTGTAGATGTCCTGAGAGGGAAGGATTTGGATGAGGCAGTGCCATGTACTTTTGCAGTTACACACACTGAGGCTAGGAGGCAAGCATGTGGGTCTGGTAGCCTGAGGCAGACCCACACAGACTGCATACTTGTAGCCAGGACTGCTGTGGTGATTACTTCAGGTAGTGAGCTACCTGTGTAAGTAAGTTTCTGTGTGATCTCTGACCTCTTGAATAGCACTGTGGTGTAGTAGTATTGTATTTTGTTTTTAGTATTTAATATTAAATATTTTAAACCCTTTTCAACTGTGGCTGGTTTGTGTAGAGATAAATTAAGTTCTAGAGTACATTGCATGCTTATAAGTGATCCTGTACTAAGCCCTTCCAATAATCCTTGATTGCTTAGTTACACTACTATTGGCTAATAATATTGCACAGCAATAATTGGACACCCTTTTAAGGGCCTTTGGGTAGCTGATAATTATTAACTGTTGGTGGCAGGAATTACTACCGTATAGTCTGGGTATAGAGGCACAGCTGCAGAATCTGTGTCAGACTTTCCCAGGAGTGTCTGTGAAGTTGTATAAATACTTATCTCAAAGTGTGTGTGTGTGTGTGTGTGTGTGTGTGTGTGTGTGTGTGTGTGTGTGTGTGTGTGTGTGTGTGTGTGTGTGCGTGTGTGTGTGTGTGTGTGTGTGTGTGTGTCTGTGTGTGTGTGTGTGTGTGTGTGAGTGTATGTGTGTGTCAGCTACTTGGACAGGGACATGAAGTACTGGTTGGACAGAGAGGGTACTGGAGGTTAGCTTACCATCTAGGCTGAGATCTGGACCCCATAGCTGTGCCAGCGGGCAGTCTTATTGAGGACCTGGAGAGCAAGGGAGCAACCAGCCCCAGACTGACTGTGATCTCTGTGTGCTCTTAGGGGAAATTGCACTTTACTGTGTCTATTTCTTATCCTTTCTCTTATATGAGATGCCCTCTCTGGTGTTATTGGTGAGGATTGAGGCTCCTTGATTGCTGGGCCAGGGCACGAGTATCACATAGATGACAAGAGTTTTTTAATAGGATTAATTCTTTATTAATTAATAACAAAAACATGTTGTTGTACAGTCCATGGCTTGCTAATCATAGATAGGTATTTTAGCTATTCATTGTTAGTAGTGTTAGTTTATTTATCTTCTTTAGACAGTTGTGATCTATTTTGATTCATTTTGTTTTATTCGGGATTTTATTGGAAAGTTAGCTACTTTTATTATTTTGTCTTTTCTTGATGATCACTTTTTGGCCTCTTATCTATTTTTGTTATTAAGATATGACATCTTTGCCTGTGCTATAGCAAAAGCAAAACTATTATGACAAGATGCCTTGGGCGGCCACTTGTCGACCTATACTTCACTTTTTTAAGACATGTTATTCTTGCCCTTTTAATAATGATGGTTAGTTGATTTTGATAGGATGTTATCACATGATTATTAATGCTTTATCAATAGGGCATGAAGTTATCTTTGCCCTTTTCATAATGCTAGTTAGCTGTTTCTGCTAGGATTCTATCATGTGGTCACTGATGTATTGAGCTCTATTTATGATTATGGCTATCTACTTCATAATTATTAAAGGGTAGTGATCACTGATGAATATGTATTACACAATATATTATATTTTTTCTATTATTGTTTATAATGAGAGGTAGCCGTGGTTTTTATTATGTGAACTGGTCTATGGCTAGTAAGATTTTTCACCTATCTTCTAAGAGGGGTTTGATTATGTAGCCCTTTGGAGATATTTGTTTAGTTTGGATGTTGTTTTAAGGGAACAGCACGATTGATTATGGAATTCGCAATGGTTAGTGATTGGTAGTTTTCGTTGGGAGACCAATGATGAGTTTGTTCAGAATATTCACATAAGTTATAATTATTGGATTTTGGTGAGTAGATTTGATGGATTATAGTTTCTCGAATTTTTCACCATTACAATCCATAATGAATGTTTATCTTGCTTTTTATTATGTAAGCTAATGGTGCACTACTGAGAAGGTCTTCTTTGCTGGATAGCGTTTAGTTTGCTTGAGGGATTTTATTCCATAGTCCTCTAGTTGTGTTTGTGATGATTGGCCAATGTTCTTCAGAGGATTGAATGATTGGTCATTTATTTGGAAATGGCTAGTGGTTGACTCATTATTGTAAGAAGCCTATAGTGAGCTTTTTTATATTATTGATCTACATAAACTATAAGGATTGGCAGCATGTTTTTTGTTTATGTGAAGACGTTTTATACTATTATTAATTTCGTATTTTACATGATATAGGTTATTAATGGCTTTAGTCCTATCCTTTAGCTGCATTTGTGAAGATTGGCCAATATTCCTTAGGACATCAAATGATTGGTCATTTATTTGGAAATGGCTAGTGGCTGGCTGTTCATTTTAGGAAACCTATAGCGAGCTTTTTTATGTTATTGATTTACATATGCTATAATGAATGGCAGCACGGCTTCTCTCTATGTGAAGACTTTTTTATTTTTTATTTTTTACTGTTATTAAATTTGTGTCTTATATGTTGTAGGTTGTTAATGGCTTTCATTTTATTATTTAAATTTTATTGCAAGATAGTTATTTGGGATATATATGCTAGCTTCTGTAGGATTATTACTATTGGTTACAATGAATTCATAGCCTTATGCTCTGACATAGAAGCCTTTCATTTGTGTTATGATTGGCTAGGACTCCATAGAAAATTGTATAATTGGTTATACAGCAGGCAATGGTTATTGGCTGGTGTTTCCCATAGGGAGACCTATAGTGAACTTTCTTTGCAATGCACATTTGCTTAAACTTTAATGATTGGTTCTATGGACATTGTTGTTCTATCAAGTGTATAACGAATTTTTGGCTTCACACCCTGTTGCAGAAGCCTACGAATTTTGTTTTTCTGGCCCTGTTACCGAAGAGATGAGTTAAAACTTATCAAAAGGTTCTAGCTAAGTAGAAAATATACTGATGTCCGATTAATTCAACAAAAGATTTTGTCGACCCCTGAAGAGTTAACCTGTATATATCTTTGCAATTATATGTGCTATCATCACTGCTTTAACTCCACCTTCCATTAGGTAATGGTTTACTGGTCTTTAAGTGATTCACCATTGGATTTTGCAGAGATGAATGCCTAAGTTAGTAGGAAATGTTTTTTATTGGTTAATTCAGTGTAACAATGTCTGTAATTGGTTGTTATTTTATTTTTAAATGGTTTAGATGATTGCTTTTTTTTATGATCTGTTGAAGGGTAAAAGAGCCGAAAGTGCTAGTTTTTCTTGTCATTTTTCGAATAAAGTGGTTTTCTACACAAGCATTCATCTCGTTTAAGTGTTTCTATCAATAGTGACTAAGCCGTGGTGTTTAGCTGAATATTTTATTTTGTGGTTTCAGTTTTTGTTCTTCGGCAAATTTCAGCAGTGTGAACTGAGTTGTTTTCTTAATGTTAATCTTTGGCTTGTATATAGAAAGGAGATGTTGTTCTGAGCTCTGAAGAGTTCTAGGTGGGGTGTAGAGGGAGATGATAGAGTGGATACTGGGATAGAAAGAGGGCTGGTGCAGAATAGAGTGGATTATCTGAAGTTGAGAAAGGAGCAGATAGTTAGGAAGCTCTAACCAGTTTAGTTTCCTGAGTACTAAGCAATGGTGAGAATAGTATAGGTGTTCAGCAGCAAATCTGGCCACATTTTGTAAGTGGATTCCAGTTTAAAGAAAAGTGTGGTTTGTAAGTCGGTGAGGATTTGAGAGCCCTATATTAGGGTTGGCAGTAGGTAGGCATAGGATAGGACTGCCTTGGCTTTACTGGATAAAAAGTTTTTATTCCTGTAGAGGAGTCCAAGTTTTTTGTGGGTTTTTTAAATGTTACTGAGTACATGTAGGTCAAATTTCAAGTGGTCATCGATAATGACCTCAAGTAATTTGCTATGGGTTTCAACTGTGATGGGTGTGTTATTGAGGGAAGTGATAGAGAAAGAAAGTTTAAGATGGTTCATAGTTTTTTGAATGAAGAGCAAGAGTTTAGTCTTCTTAGGGTTCAGGCTTAGGTAGTTCTTGAGCTAGTTCTCAATAAAATGAAAGGAGTTCTGAGTTGTTGTATGTAGATCTGTGAGTGTATCAGATATGGTGATGACTGTGGAGTCATCAGCATATTGTACCAGGCATGACTGTGGTTTGAATGTGGATAATTGGTTGGTGAATATGTTAAAGAGTAGAGGGCCCAAAATTGAGTCTTGAGGGACCCCCATCTTAATGGGAAGTTCAGGGGAGATAGCAGAAAGCCATTTAACTGATTGGAGATGGTTGCTGAGGTCACTAGAGAACCAGGAGATAGTAGAGGCAGCTAGGTTGAGTTCAGAGAGTTTGTTTCAGAGGAGGGGGTGAGATACAGTGTCAAAAGCTTTTGGGAGGTCAAAAAAGAGGCAAGATACCAGTTTGTTCTGGTCTCTAGCTTGTGAGATGGTGTTGATGAAGGAAATGAGGGCTGTAGTGGTACTGTATCCAGGGTGAAAGCCATGTTGGGTGGAGGTGATTAGCTTCTCTTGTTTGAGGTATTCTAGGACTTATTTGTGTACACATTTTTTCCAAAATCTTTGAGAGGGGTGATAGGATTGCTATGGGCCGAACGTTGGGCAGTTCAGTCAAGCTGCCTCCTTTATGGATAGGTAAGGTGTAGAATGATTTCCAAATTGCAAGGACTTCTGCCTCAGTAATGGATCCTTTGATGAGCATAGAGATGGGTAGGGCAATGGAGATGGCTGCTTTCTGCAGAAAGAGTGGAGGGAGACCATCTGTTGAGGGGGAGCAAGGTTTATGTTTAAGAAGCAGGGATTTAATGTAGTTGGTGGATACAGTTTTTAGGGAGAAGGGTGAGGTAGAGTTAGAAGGATGGAGACGATTGTGAGGTAGGGTATTGTCAGTATTGGTATTAGGATGGTTGGTTAATTTGCTAATGGAGTCTATGAAATAGGTATTAAAGTTAGATGCATTAGGGAGGAGAGCTTGAAAGACTAGGTTGGGGAGAGGAGGGGTTGCCAGGATGGAGGATTTAATTAACTGTATGCCAGAACTTCTTTGGGTTATTAAAGTGTGATATAGGAGGGTTAGTATAGTAGTTTTTCTTATCATTGATGATGGCTTTTTTTAGTAAGGTTGGAAGTGGGAGGGGAGTTTAGTTTTAGTCCAGAGCTTCCATGTTTTGTCTTTCTGAGCCATCAGGGAATGGGTGGAGTTTGCAAACCAAAGGGATACGGCTGCTTTTCTTCTTACATTATATATGGGGGCTAGGAAGTTGAGCATGTTTAGGAATAGATTGTTAAATAACAGTACAGCTTCATTTAGGGGTAAGTGTCTGAGGAATGACTAGTTGATAGCTGAGAGCTGGCTGTTTAGTATACTAGAGTCAAAGTTTGTCAGTTTGCAACATGCTTTGATCTTATGGGGTTTATACATATGAGGATTGAAATGAAGGATTTTGATTGGGCAGTGGTCACTAAGGGTATCGGGCAGGGTTTCAGGGAAGTGATATTTATTGCGGTAAGACACGAGAATCCAGTCAAGGATAGATAATTGATTAAATGGTTTAGAAGTATATGTAGGTTTGGATATTAGCTGGGTGGAACCATGTATGTATAAAACCATGTATATATAAATGGAACTTAAATAATATTATTAATACAAGTAATATAATAGTGTATATCTGAAGGTTTAAACACTTGGCTTAGACTGGAATACTAAATGCTTCTTATAGTAGATTTCTGTTTGAGAGCTGAATAATATTACCTGGTTGAACATTTTAATTAGGGTTATTTGTTAGTCTTATTACAGTGCTATTTAAAGTCTGTATGAACTTTGGCTCCAAGATCTATATTTGTGAACAGCAAAGGGATAAATCTTTGTATGAGGATCCAATACCAGTATTAATATTTATAAGCATGAATCTCGCCATACCCAGTAGAACCAAAATGCTCTCCTCCAAAAAAGGAAACCAGTCTGGTGGTCCCCTGCCATAAACTCTACAACAGAAGGAGGAAACTGATGCAGAATAAGGTGCAGTCCCAAGACTGGAAAAACTCCCTTATCAGCCTCAACAAAATGTTGAGCTCCCTCATCAAATCATCTAAAGCTATCTATGAAAATAGAATTCCAGCAGATAGTAACAAGAACTGCAAGGCCTTCTATAGTTATGTAAATAATCTCCATGGCAATACCCAGATTTGCTCTGAGCTACTGTACAATGGTACCTCCTATACCGAGCCAGCAGATATTGCCAATATACTGGCCGACAGATTCAGTGCCAATTTTATACCCCCCCAAAAGGACCACTCACAATACCAGTAGATTGCCAGGCACCCAGTATTACTGCTGCACAGGTTAAAACAGCACTGTCCAAGGCTAAGAATACAGCTTCTGTGGGACCTGACAATATCCCTGGCTGTGTTCTACATGAACTAAAGAGTTAACTGGCACCTCACCTGTCTGCCCTGTTCAACCACAGCCTCACCTCAGGCTTTGTCTGTACTGAATGACATACTGCTACAGTCATCTCTCTCCACAAAGGAGGAGTGACTACAGACTCAGGGAAGTATTGCCCCATTAGCCTGATGAGTCTGATATGCAAAGCTATGGAAAGCATCATCATGGACCTAATAAACAAGATATAAGGAATCTCCAAACTCTGTATCCCATACAGTTAGGTTTTGTGAAGGGTAGATCAAGCCTGCTCAACTTGGTCGACTTCTTTGAGTCATTCACCAGAGCTGTGGATGAAGGCAAGGTGGTTCATACAGCCTACCTTGATCTGGCCAAGGCCTTTGATACAATTCCCCACTCAGGAATCATAGAAAAACTCACTAAGCTAGGCATCACCCCTATATCACTAGGTGGGTTGCAAACTGGCACACAGATAGAACCCACAGTGTGAAACTAGCTGACTCCAAGTCAGACTGCCGACAAGTCATGAGTGGAGTCCCCCAGGGTTCAGTCCTGGGTCCTCTCCTATTTGGTATCTACTTCTCTGAAGTCCAGGCCAACATGAAGGGACTCTGGCTGACAAAGTTCACAGACGATTGCAAGTTGGGAGCTATTATTAACTCACAAATCACTAAGAATGCTAAAATTTAATGAGAAGCTTCCGGGCTATCCACCCTTCATCAGCACATAAACTCAATGAAATTTCCAGGTTTTAAATAGAGGTTCACTTAAAATCACGTGATCTAGCCAGCCTACCAATACTATCCTTTTATGACAAACAAATGTTAATATCAATTTACATCACATACATTCCAAAAAATTATATATATATACACATAAACATAAAATGTCATCCTACATAAAACAAATAAAATAAATGAAACAATATAAATCAAATAAAATGTTATCTCTCTGTCTTTTTACCAATACTGGCTTTAGACTAATAATACTATTGAAAGGATAGTATTGGTAGGCTGGCTAGATCACGTGATTTTAAGTGAACCTCTATTTAAAACCTGGAAATTTCATTGATTTTATGTGCTGATGAAGGGTGGATAGCCCGAAAGCTTCTCATTAAATTTTAGCGTTCTTAGTGATTTGTGTGTTACTATATAACTTTGTGGTTTGACAAAGAGTTTTCGTTAGTAGTACTTTTACTTCTGTGATACTATAAGCGCTGAAATAGGAGGGAGGTCAAGCCAGCTACTTTTATAAATTGTGTTGAAACGAGATTAATCCATCAATTAAGAGACTACTGCATAAGACTAGCAATCCTTTATTGCAATCAAATATTGCTGCAACCCAGGAGGTAATCACTGACCAGAGTCTGGGTGAGCTCAGCAATTCATTAAATATACTAGAGAAGAAAGTTAACACTTACAAGCAACTCCAATGGCAGCGATTGAGCTTTTCAGCTTATTTGGAGTTGGGAGTGATACCACGTGGACTACGCATTTTGAAAATGTCATCTTATGGTAATACTTATCAAGAATTATTAATGCAGTGGCAGCAGTTAAACTTAGAACTGAGTGCTAATTACATTAAACTGATGAATACATTTTTTGAAGGCATTGAGAATGACTTAATAGACGAAATTATAAAACTGGAGAATGAAATACTGAATAAATTAACATCAGATTACCATAATGAGCAATATCAAGCATTTTTAGAGTGTGTGCAGACTTTGGATAATAGACTTGAAATAAAAAAGAAACATAAATTGAAACGTGATTTGGCTGATTTTAAAAATGCCCACATCTTTTCATGGGCGAGGACTGAATACAAACGGAATAACACGAACATTAATCAAAATGTAGTTAATGTGAAAAATAAAGGAACTGTTTCCAGGAGCTTAGACCAGCTTGATGAGTTTGAACTGCCACGGACGCCGATAGGGCCCCCGACCAATCAAGAAGTGCATACGTCGAGTTCTACATGTGTACCATTCAGTCAGCATGGGCAAGATTCCTCCTCAAAGAGCGTAACTGAAATAGAGGAAGCAGTTGAAAGTGGATCACCAAATGCACAGGCGTTTATGGTTCAACATTCACAGTCAACTTCTAAGATAGACTTAAAAAATAAAAGGAAACAAATGGAGATATCTGCTTTTTTGCCCTTTCGTCTGAAACAACCAGAGAAGGTATTAATACAAAACAAACAGGTGCCAGAGAAGCGTCCGGTGCAGAAGCAATTCCATCAGGTAACGCCAGGAATGAAAAAGAAAAACAACAGTCCGCTACCATCCAGCAAAAATGTTCGTCGTTGAGTGGGACAGTCTGTTTAATAAAAGGTACTGTGAATTTATCTGATCAACAGTTAACAAATGATGATTTTGATCTACTAGCAAATGGCCTAAAGTTCATTCCATTTGCTAGAGATAATATTGTGAAGGCAATAACTGACGCTAAGTTGTTTGCTAGGAATTTAACATTAAAATTGATTTTTAAACAAAATATGCATGGTAACCACAGTTGTAAGAAATTAAGCACTTTTATACCACAGCTTTGTCCAGTAGTTTTAGCTTTCCTAAATATAGTTGAAAAGGAACTTAGACTTTTATATGTGAAACGATATAAAAAGGAAAGCTACAACTTGTCTTATAAAGAATATAAAGCCCTTAAAAATTTGAAAGAGAATGATAACATAATAATAAAGCAAGCGGACAAAGGTGGGGCAACAGTGGTAATGAACAGGATAGAATATATGGACAAGTTTAAGAATTTTCTAGCAGATCCTATAACGTTTAAGCAAATAAGATTTATAGAGATAAAGAACCATATTTCAGAAGTAAATATGGTGATTTATGATATGCAATTAAATCACAATATATCTATAGATTTGTTTAACTATTTCCCAAGATTCATAAATCTATAAAAGATCCGCCCTTGAGGCCTATAGTTTCAGGCAAAGGGTGGATAACGGAACCTATATCAAAGTATTTACAGAGGAAATTGGCTGGATATCTGCCAAAGTGTACTAGCATTATAAAAGATACTGCACATTTTCTGGAAAAGCTTTCTGAATGGTATGAGCATGATAATCATCATGATTTTTTGTTTGTAACACTGGATATAACTTCGTTATTTACAGTTATTCCGATAGATTATGGGGTGGAAGCAATAAGAAGTTTTCTTTGTACAGAATCAGATTTACAACCAAAAGAAGTAGAAAATATTTGTATGCTTTTGGAAATGGTTTTGACAAAAAATGTGTTCATTTTTGATGGTGTGCCATATTTGCAAATTACTGGTGTAGCCATGGGCACACCAGTAGCAAATGCATTTGCAAATTTAGTGCTTTATCAGTGGGAAAAACAATATGTACTGTGTGATCATAATGAGCTTAACAACAATGTAAAGTCGTATTGTAGATTTGTAGATGATTGTTTTTTCATCTGGAAGGGCACTGATATAGACTTGAGAAGTTATGTTAGATATCTAAATGCAACCACAAGTTTTCTAAAGTTTAAAATGACTTCTTCACCTGAGAGTATAGTGTTTTTAGATGTGAATATATATAAAAAATCTGATAAAATTGAAACTATGATTTATAGGAAAGAAGTGCACGCAAATAGATACCTAAAAATGAGTAGTATGCATGCTCTGCATACGTTTAAAGGTATTCTTAAATCACAATTGATAAGAGTTAGCGAATTGAATATAGAGGAGAATAATTTTAAAGATCAAGCAGAATTGATGAAGGATGAATTTATTAAAAATGGTTATCCTATATACAATGTAAACATGATATATGATGAGGTTCTCTCAGGTAGGAACGACAAATATAGGCCCATATTTGGTAGGAATTCTTTGCTAGAGCACAAGAAAAGCACCAGGATAAAGATAGAAGCATAGTGAGATATGTAACTACATTCAATGGCAATACAAAAGAAGTGTGTGACATTATAGAGAAGAATTGGATAATTCTATTAGCGTTGCCAGAAGTAAAGGTCTTGGTAGGTTCAAAACCAAAATTTGCTTTTAGGAATGAGGAAACGTTAAAACAAATGTTATGTTACAAAGATTTTAAAAATAAGGATGCAACTCCCCATTGCAAAAATAAGGGGACATATAAATGTTTTAACTGCACTTGTTGCATGGATATTTTTGATAAGAATGAGTATTACCAACATCCAGTCACTAAAGATAAGTTTAACTTTAATTGTTTTGTAAATTGTAATACAGTAAAACTAGTATATTTAGCAACATGCACAATGTGCACGGCATTTTATATAGGAAAAACGACGAGAAAATTAAAAGACTGTATAATTGAGCATAAGTCAGAAATAAAAAGGAAAGTACCAAATAATGGTCTTTTTAAACATATTCTGGAATTTAGTACACATACATTTAAGTTTAGGGGTATAAGTGTAATAACAACGAATCTAAGAGGGGGTGATGTAAATAATGAGCTTGAATTGAGAGAATATGAATGGATCGTTAGGTTGCAGGCAGACTCACCACCAGGCTTAAATAGTACTGTTAGTCTAAAGCCAGTATTGGTAAAAAGACAGAGAGATAACATTTGATTTGATTTATATTGTTTCATTTATTTTATTTGTTTATGTAGGATGACATCTTATGTTTATGTGTATATATATATATATAATTTTTTGGAATGTATGTGATGTAAATTGATATTAACATTTGTTTGTCATAAAAGGATGGTATTGGTAGGCTGGCTAGATCACGTGATTTTAAGTGAACCTCTATTTAAAACCTGGAAATTTCATTGATTTTATGTGCTGATGAAGGGTGGATAGCCCAAAAGCTTCTCATTAAATTTTAGCTTTCTTAGTGATTTGTCTGTTACTATATAACTTTGTGGTTTGACAAAGAGTTTTCATTAGTAGCTATTATTAACTCCCCAAGTGATGTTGACATCCTACAGAAAGGTCTCACTGAGGCCAACGACTGGTGTTAAAACCATGGCCTTAAGCTCAATGCCAAAAAATGTATTGTCATCCCCTTTGGGAAAAACCCAGTTCCCATGAATTACCACATCGATGGTAGTCCACTGAACACAGAAGGTGTTATAAGAGATCTGGGAACACAGGTTGACAGCAACTTCTCTTTTGACCACCACATTGCCACTGTGGTCAGAAAGTCCTTCTATGTGGCACATCTCATTACTAAGGATTTTGCATTCAGAAAGAAAGAGGTCATTGTCTCCCTCTACTATTCCCTCATTAGGCCAGTCATTGAGTACAATGTCCCATTTGGCATGTACCTCACTAAACACCTGCAACAACTGGAGAGGCTGCATAAGTACTTCACAAAGAGGATCCTGGGCCTTAAACATTTGTCCTATATGGACAGACTCAAAAAACTCCAACTATTCTCTGTCTTATATAGCCTACTTAGAGGCCATCTCTGCTTGACTTACAAAGCCATGTCTGACCCAGATCTGTTAGAAATGCTACATCTAAAGAGATCCCAATCCAACCTCACCACATGCTCCAGAGACTTCAACTTCATTACCACAATCAACAAAACATGCTGGAGGGACAGGTTCATAACCCAGAGACTGCCCATGCTATGGAATAGACTTCCCATGCATGTCAAGCAGAGCACCTCACTGGCCCTCTTCAAGAGAAATCTTGATGAGTGGATGGGAAAAAGAAAATTCACCCCAGGGATCACTCCAGTGGCTTTACTCGACAGAGGCACTGGGAACTAAGGTTGGGTGGCATGATGCCAAGGTAATCCTATAGGCTAGGCTTGTAAAGGCTCCAGGGCCATTAGCCTAGTACACACCTATGAACCTATAAGTTTAAAAAATACATATTAATATATGTAGGTAAATGTAGGAATACAATGACTTTATTAATGAGTTTGTTTGATTTACAAGTGTAAGGCTCCTTCTACCTATCCATTCATACCCTTGAGTCACATCCATCTTCTATAGAGATCCTGTGAATAACCACCACCACCATCTGGAGTTTAATAACAATAGTGAATTGAAGTAGATTTCCAGGCCTTCAATATTTCATACATATCTCATGAATGTCTGCTGAGAATTTACAGTCACTGATCTGCATAGTGTGTGTCTTTGGGAATTGGGAGCATACCTCTCAACTGTCCAGATTTTTGCAGAATACCAGATTTTTTCCTCATATTTTTGGTCTGTTTCTCATAAAACTGTGGTTTTCCAGCACATCATTGAGGACTGAAGTCTGAAAATAATGAAATGCATTTGAGTTTCAGACTTCATACCCTTCAGAAAATTCACATTAATACAAAACCTGAAAATCTATTAACTTTATATGTTTGTAAGAGCAATATTTAAAAATTGTTCCTATTTTTGGGCCTTTGTCCCCCTATTATTTATGGCTTTGTCTAGACTTCTTGCTCTAAGAGGCTGAGATATATCGGTGGGAGGAAACTGGAAAACCTAGAAAAAACCCATATGAACACAGAGTGGACATCCCGAGTTTGAAGAGGAGACACCTCAGCCAAGAACTAAACTAGAGAACTTCTGTGCAAATGTGTCTCCTTAGGGGTCCCTAATAGTACTATATCTCACACTGCACAGCTATGTCTCCTTAGGGGTTCCTAATATTATTACATCTTGACATGTGATCATGGGTGTTACAGTGATTAAGCTGGACCAATTCAATGTGTGATGAGCATTTCTGGACAGTTTGAAGGGGACCTGTTCACTTATTTAAAAAAAACTAAGTAAGGTATATTTTTCTGTGGTGTCCGCATGATGTTATGTTCCAAGTGATCTTTGGTGTGTTTCGTGACAATGGGGGGAAGTCAATGAATGTTACTAGTACTGGAATATATATGTAAGAAAAATATTGTAAAAAAGTTGCTTAAAGCTCTAAGGGTTTCAATGATTCAATGATTTTCAAATTAAAAATATTATTTTGGAGCCCTTCAGGAAGGTATTTCTGTATTAATGAAAAAGGATATTACAGAGAAATAGAATTTGTGAGATGACTGCAGTCTGAGGATGAGAAGGTATACTCTAGTGGCATTTGTTTTAAGGCTTTTATTTTAAGATGAATCTGTTGGCCTATAACTGTAAAGTTATGAAGGAGATTGGTTGTTCTTGCATTCCAAAAGGGAAAACATACTATATGGCCTTAATCATTCTTCACCTGTTCTGTGACATAACATTTCCTCATGTATCCCCTGAGTTTTCTGACTTACAGTATAATATTATGTCCTTATATTCTCATAGCATCCACTTGGACCTTGTTGAATTCTTTGAAACGATCTTCTTTCATCAAAACATTATGTTGAATTGTTTCATTTGGCTCCTTTTTTAAATCTTGAATCTGACATGGCCTAGTCCTGAGAGGTACAAAAAAATGTACTGGAAAGAACTGGAAAGAATTGGAAAGAACTGGAAAAGAGCAAATATTGAGCATTGCTCTTCTTCTTTGAACTTGTCTTTTTTTTTCAAGTTGGGTAAGCCCATCCCCTGTACCCCACTTATATAGGGTGGATAAGCCCCCATACCCAAAAACTTATATATACCAACCCCAAAGAAGCCATATGTGAGAAAAAGGGAATATAGCAAGAAATGGCAATCTCAGGCTTAATATTATGTAAGTCTTGATTTTTGGCTATTGAGTGCCCACTCTTCAGGAATTGGCAATATGAGTCCTGTGATTTTTAAATGGTTATCATTCCTTTTTTTATATAATTTCTTATACAAAGCATATAATGATTAACTGTCTGTCTCTAAATTGCCTTAGTGTTGTGTATGCCCCCTTAGAAGATGAAATCTCTAGAACTGGGCACATGACTCCAGACTGGGTATTAAGAATATTCTCTGCAGAGATATGATAACTTCTTGTTTTCCTCTTGTGATGGCTTATGCAGATTTCCTTAGTGCTATGCAGTTTTCTAGCAGAGTTTATTTTTGTTGTCTCACACCAATTGTTTATCTTTAGGTCATCTGCTGTGTCTATCCCATAGTCCTTTCCTTTTTTGCTGTTACTGGGCCTTTCCAGCCAGCTGTGCAATCAGTAGCCTTTTTTCCTTGACACCTTATTTTGTACATTTTGTGTTGAATAAAGCTGCTTGCTTATGTTGTTAAATGCTGCTAAATCTCATGCTCCTTCTTCACCGTTTGTATCGATGCAGTTAAATAACTGTGTTATCAGCAAACATGCAAATGCGTCTTTACAGAATTTTTCCAATGCTAGTTAAACAAATGCACCATTAAAAAACTTTGCCCAGCACTGAGCATTGTGGCATATTACTGGATACCATACTTATGTTTGAGTGACCTCCTTGTTCAGCTGTGCAGGTACTGTTTTCCCACACTATCACCCACATCCACTCCAAGTCTTTCTGAGTTATTCGCTGATGTATTGTACTGGATCATGTCAAAAGGTTTGCTAAAGTATAGGGATGCCACTTGCATAGCCCCTTTCTTATCTTGAATCCTGAATGTCATGTAAGAAAGGCCACATTATGTTTTTGTGGCTTAGCATTTTTGCTGTGAGTCTGTACTCTCTTAGGTCTTAACCCCCACTTCCTTCCAAATGCTATACATGTCTCCCAGAAGCTGCCTCGTCTCTGGAATAGACTTCCCATATATGTCAGAATATGTTGCTGACCATCTTCAAGCGCAACCTTGATGAGTGGATGTGAAACCACAAATTTGGCCCAAGGGGTTTCACCTGTGTCCATCATTGACAGGGGTAACTGGTGTTGACTGAGGTTTCTTTTTTGGAGATAAACTCTTGGCTAGGCTTGTAAGGACCCCAGAGCCATTATGTTAGTAACCTCCTTTGATCCTATGATAAACCATTTCCCTTCCAGAATGATTCTGACATTTTTTTATACAGCTGAGATCAAACTTTGATTCATTAGCTATGAGCTTTGCTTTTACTTTCATTCTTTAGAAGGAGAATTATATCTGACATCTTCCAGTCTTTAAATCCCTTTCCTACTGCTCAGGGTCCCTTAGTAGTTACCTTCTCTATATGGCCTCAGCAGTGATTAGTGTCTTTAAAAATGATTTATACAAGACTAGAGAGGAAACTGAATTCTGATCATGATGTAGGGTAGCATTAACATTGTTACACAGATAAAACCAAGAGCAGACATGAAAGGCAGAGGCCACAAGTGTTTAGCTATTGCAATATTTGACGTAAATTTAACATTTTCTGCTTTATGTGCTCTAAAGACCCATGATTTCTTTCTGTGGCTAAGTTTTATTTATTTTATTTTGAATTTGTTAACTGGGGTACAGTACTGATCTCATTGGGCCTTTTTCAGTCTCCATCTGCAAGCAGGAGTGCGTACTTCTTGACAATGTCAAAGCTATCACAGTTTGCCAAAAATCTTAATATCATACCACTTGCATTAACAGACCATGAGGCCATAGAAATTTCTTTCAAACTAGAACCTTGCTTGTAGGCTAGCAAACAGTGCAGATTAGACTCACTACTTTATCAAAACAATGACAATAAATTATGGCTTGGTGATATTTATGTATTTATTTATGTGTGTGTGTGTGTGGTTTTATATATATATATATATATATATATATATATATATATATATAACACACACACACACACACACACACACACACACACACACACACACACACACACACACACACACACACACACACACACACACACACACACACACATATAGTTATTGCTTAGTGATATCTATGTATTTATTTATATGTATATATGTATATATGGGAGCGCTACAGAATTCAGAAAGCACAAAATCCTGAAGCCTAAAATCCTGAGGCCAAAATCCTGAAAGTTCAAAATATTGAAAACTCAAAATACTGAAAACACACAGGATACCAACACTAATTATATTCCAGCACAAGTACATACAGAAACATATTACCCTTCAACTATATGCAGGGAGGAAACCTCACTGCATCCCCCATGTGGGAGGCTGCGCCCCTCACACCCCCTGCTACTTAAATGTATCACCTCCGAGATTGCACTTCACTACACTAAGTGCAATTTTGGAGTTGATATATTTAAGTAGCAAGGGGTGTGGGGGGTATGGGGGGCTTGCCCCCCTGCTTATACTTTGAGAAGAGTAATATGGTTTGCATTTTATTTGTTTCTGTATGTACTTGTGCTGGAATATAGTAAGTGTTGGTATCCAGTGTGTTTTCAGTATTTTGAGTTTTCAGTATTTTGAACTTTCAGGATTTTGGTCTCAGGATTTTGGGCTTCAGGATTTTGAGCTTTCAGGATTCTGTAGCGCTCCCATATATGGATATATGTATATATATATATATATATATATATATATATATATATATATATAAAACACGTGCACACGCGCGCACACACACACACACACACACACACACACACACACACACACACACACACACACACACACACACACACACACACACACACACACACACACACACACGCGCGCACACACATACACACGTATATATGTATTTATTGAATTTGTTTACTGGGATAGTCTGACTGGGCCATAGAAAGATCCATTTTCACTGAAGGTTCAGGGAGAAAAGCTGCATAGATTAAAGGAAGTGCCGTTACAATACAGGATACACAAATTTACAAATTTAAAGAAAACACAGTTGCTGTAGAAAATACATTTGCATTCATTAAATAAATGATATGAAGGCAGTTCTGGTGGAACCAAAAATATTTACGTTTTGAGTACAGTTTTACATATCTGCAAAAAAGTTTATAATAAAGTACAGTTTTACAGATGTGTATGTACATTCACAGTTAAGTACAATTTTACAAACTGATAAGCAGTTACTCAGATCTCTTGTTTAGAGAAGTATGCATGGACTTTGGAGGAAAGATATGACAAATGCAAAAGGAAACAGTTGTTAAAGATCATAGCATGGGCTGAGGTGTACCTGCATGAGGCATGCATTGTGTGGAATAGTTAAGGAAAAGACATGAGTTAGGGCCTTGGTGCCTGAACAAATCGGAAGAGGTACAAATAGGGGAACGGTAAACAACAGTATAGTTACATAGAACTAGAAAATGGATTAACCTCAAATGGAACCTGGGCACAGCCATGAGATCATATGGTAAAGTTACAGATGAGGTTTGAAGATTTGTATATTAGCTGTTTCAGAGACAGAGGGGTTGAGTTCTATATTGTCTGACAACAGAGGATAGTACAGGAATTGTCAGCAGTATTATTTGCTTTAGATGCAGATATGAGAAATTTGTCAGTAGAAGAAAGAGATGGAGCTGGGAGTAGTGCTGGAAGATGTTAGTTAGACTGGGACATTGCTGGGATGTAAACAGGAAGTTGTGAGTGATACACTGCTGCAACACAGAGGGATAGTGAGTGTTTTCGCTACAGTTATCAATTCTTCTTTGTTGCTGGCAACCTGCCATCACTCACATGGTAGGAATTACTCAAAATGGAGATCTTCAGGGTTTAAAATGTGCCAAAGGCTCTAGTGTTAAGTAAAATGGATCACAAGATGACGGAAGCAGAAATACTACTTCAACATACTTTTATAGATAACATGAAGCTAGGATTACAGACAGGTTCTGTTATAAATCAGCTATAATTATACTTCCTACACTTGTAAGAGGATGTTTGCAAATATACTTAAAGAGTGCATTAACCCAAGCATGGATGACAGGTTGCAGAGCTGCAAATCTACTTGCATACAGATTAAAGCAACATAGGATGCAGTCTACTATAGTTTGAATTAAAGGGAAAGAGAGAGCAGCTGTAATGGTAGGAATAAATTAAAGGCAGACTCAAGTTATTTTATGAATAATTCTATTCCAGTGTTAGATTAACCCGTGTGAAAGAAACAAGGTCTACTCTAAGTTGCTTATTTCATTAAACTTATCTTACCAAAGAAATAGCAGTGCCAAACCCTTTTTGTCCCTAATGAGCCAACAGAAGTCCAGCAGAATTGCTAAAACACATAGAAGGGCCAAGCCCCAGTCCCGGATGGACTGTCCATGGCATTGTGTCATCTACGATCTTCATGCTCTCTTTAGGTTTGTTGATGGTGTATAATAATTTTAGAGAAAACTGCAGACTTTGCACATTTTCTATGATTTCTAATATGACTGTATTTTCTAATGCCAAAACAGATGCATTCCTTTTGAATAACTACCATCTGATATTCCCCATAAATATCAAACTTATGATATAGAATCTGTTCAGTGAACAGACATCTCTTTTATCACCATGGTTTGCCAATTCCTGTACAAATAAACTTCATACCAGCCAGGCCTCATGAAGACCACTTATAGGCCTTAACAGGGTGAGTGCAACACTGCAATTTAATCAGTCTAAAGCAACAAGGATGTTAATTTACTTCAAAAAGCCTTTGTTTCTCTTGAATGGGACATTTTATGGTCTGTAATGTTAGTTTGTGCTTCCCCTCTTAAATTTATTTAAACAATTCAAGCTTCTTTTTGGACAACCCAATACATTTCTAAGCATTTTCTCCCTCACAGACTACAGAGGGGTCCACTTCACATTGTCGAAACTGCAAAATGTCGACATTCATATGGTCGAAACCATATGATCGACATTTGCAGTTTCGACAATGTGGAACCGGCATCTCACTATAGTGCAGAATGGAGAGATTTCCATTCCTGCACTGTAGTGTGATCTCAGAGTTGGTAAATTTAAGTTACGGGGGGTGGGGGGTGCAGGGGGGCTTGCCCCCCTGCTAGCAATGTGTTTATATTTTGCAACGTGTGTATTTATTTATTTTTTTGAATGTTTGAAATTCCAAATGTCGATGATATGGTCTCGGCCATATGATTGTCAGCATTTTGGCATGTCAATCATTCAATGGTAACCCATCACAGAGACACTTGCCAAAATGTTGTTGTTATTCTTATAGACCATTGAACCATTATGCAGGGAGCTGGATGTGAAAACGGGATGGTGATAGATAATATATAAACTACAATTCTTCCTGGTAATGACTGTCACATTTTAACTAGTAGTCCTCACACTAAAATTTCATTTATTTAGGATATCTTACCTCAATTTTATAAAATGCTGAGCCTGGATTTTAATATCAACAAGACTGAACTGTTTCCATGTAACAGATGGGCCTTTAGGTATTATAAGGAAGTAATCCTTTTACTCTTTTAGTTTGGGCAGAACCACTCAAAATACCTATGCATAAGGTTCATAGGATCCTAGGTTCATAGGATCATAGGAGGTTACTAGGCTATTGGCCTTGAGGCCCTTATAAGCCTAGCCAAGAGTTTAGCCCAGGTTTAGACAAGTCAGCACTGAAAGCCCCTGTCTAGCAGGGACACAGGCAGAATCCCAGGGATGTATTTTCTGTTTCCCATCCACTTATCCAGGTTGCGCTTAAAAAGGGGTAAAGAGGTACTCTGCTTGACGTGGAGAGGGAGTCTATTTCACAGATGGAGGAGTCTCTGGGACACAAATATGTCCCACCAACAAGTCCTATTGATATCATAGACCAGGTTGAGGTCAAGTGTACAGGTTACTCGAGTGGAGCTTGACTTGCGGATATGCAGCAGTCCCATCAAGTCAGGGTCTGAGATTGCTTTGTATGGGAGACAGAGGTCACCTCTGAGGACTCCATATGTAATTGAGTAGAGGGACAGGGCTTTTAGCCTATCTGTGTAGGATAGATGTTTGAGGCCCTGGATTCTCCAAGTGAGGAACCTCTGTGGTCTCTCCAGCTGCTGCATGTGCTTTGCAAGGTACATGCCGAAGGGGGAGTTGTACTCAACAATTGGCCTTATAAGGGAAGGGATGTTATGACCTCTTTGTCCCTGAATGAGATACCCTTACTTATGAGGTGGGCCATGTAGATAGCTTTCCATACAATGGAAGCAACATGGTGGTCAAAAGTCAGGTTGCTATCAACCTGGGTACCCAAATCCCTCACTACTGATTGTGTACTTAGGACATTGTTATTAATGTGATAGTATTTGGGGATGTCACTAAGCTGCGGTGGTGGTGCTGCGGTAGCGTTGTCACCTCACAGTAAGATGTTGTCCTGTTCGATTCTCAGCTAGAGCATCATCTGTGTGGAGACATGCGTGAATGGGTGTACCTTCGTTGAAGGTTGTGCATCAGGGCTGGCAACTCAGCACGTAAAAATCCACTGCCAATCATTAGTGGACCGGAGTTCCGCTGTGGTGACCCCTAACCGGGAAAAGCTGAAAGACACAACATGTGGGGATGTCACTCTCCTCAAAGTGGATGATGATGCAATTTTTGGCATTCAGCTTGAAGCCATGTTTCTGGCACCAGTCGTTTGGGTGAGACCTTCTTGGAGGACGTCCACATCACTTGGGGAATTGATGACCATGCACAGCTTGCAGTCTTTTGCAAACTTGGTCAGCCATAGTCCACTGGTTTTGGCCTGCACCTCAGAGAAGTATATCTCGAAAAACAGTGGCCCCAAGACCGATCCTGGGGTACGCCACTCGTTACAGGTCTGCTGCTTGAGGTGGCTTCCCTTATTTTGATTAGGTGGGTTCTATCAGTCAGCCAGTTTGCTAACCATCTGGTAACATATGGATTGATACCTAGTTGAGAGAGTTTATCTATTATGCCCAAGTGGGGAATAGGGTCGAAGGCTTTGGCCAGGTCAAAGTAGGTGGTGTGCACCATCGTCCCCTGGTCCATGGCATTGGTAACTGTCTCAAAGAAATTGACCAGATTTAACAGACATGAGCTCCCCTTGGCAAAGCTAAACTGTGTGAGGTTGAGTGTTTGGAGATTGCCAATGTCCCTGTTAATGAGGTCCATGATAATGCATTCTATGGCCTTGCAGATCAGGTTAGTTAGGCTGATGGGTCTATAATTTCCAGGATCAGAGGACGCTCCACCTTTGTGTAAAGGGATGACTGTGGCTGTCCTCCACTCAGCTAGGACAAAGCCGATACTCGGGCTTTGGCTGAATAGGGTGCCTATTGGTGCTGCAAGTTCATGCCTGAGTTCATGTAGTATGAAGTCTGGGATGTTATTGGGTCCCATGGAGGCTGTATTTTTTTGCCTTTGAGAGGGCAGTGATGACCTGTTGCCTAGAGATAAGGGGTGGGGGCAGGTATTGGGAATGTCCTAATTTACTGATGGGGGGACAGAGTGGAGAAGTTTTCACTGAATCTGTCAGCCAGTAGATTTGCTATATCTACATCATTTGTGCATGTGGTGCCCATGACCACCAGTTCTGAACAGATCTGGGCACTTTCTTTGAGACTGCAGACATATGTGAAGATGGCCTTATGATTTTCTCTAGTAAATATGGCCAATTTGGACTTTGCACACAATCCCAGCAGAGATGCTGGCACTGAACCAGAACCCTAAGTGAAGAGAAGTGCTCTGAAAATGCTACTCACTCCATTGGCCTTTTATATTACACAATGTATTCATATCTTCCAGTATTTCTATAGATTAACAAACTAGTTATTTCATTTAGATTGTCAAAGGCAGAAAGGAAGTAATGTCAGGAATCATGTGTGCTAACATGAGACTCCTGGATCTCAGCTTCTGCATCCTCTCCATATTATCCATTATTATTAGCACTACTATCTGCTAGCTTGCTTAACAGAACTCCTTGTATGGACCCAGCATAAATTCACTTTAATAAGAGTTTGATCCCTCTGTGAATAACCTTGCTTTCCAAATTTCTTATTGAAATTAGTGGTATATGTTTAAGTATACCCATTTTACTTTGATTGTACTCCATTTTATGGGGATCTGCTATCCCACTGTAAAATACCCAAAATGTACTAGCTGACAAACATCCTATAAATTAAATCTATTTATTTATTTTGTTTTATTTACATTTTGATTACCAGGAGAGAACACTGATCACCACATGACCTATTGTAGGCTCAGCCTGGGTAATATTTATAACAGTAGCAACAAAACAAATGTAGTAATTATGACCAACAGTAGAGCATAAAAATGATATAAACTAGTCACACAAAAAGGGGTACCATACAAACTTTACATCATGATGAGGTAAAAGACGTTATAAGCCGTAAAGTGGAATCAGAGGACTGGGAAGAAAAGAGCGGGTTTAGTGTTGAAATTTTAAGGGGTAACACAAGTTGGACAAAGTGACAGATTAGTAGAGACCAAAGAAGCAAAGGTACTGAGAAAGGAAAAGTTATAAGACGACAGTGAGCAAGGAAAAAAGAGAAGCTATGTACATATTTATAGGAAGCCGAAACATGGTGATAACCAACAGAGTGTAAATGGGTGATGTGAGAGGAAATTAACCTAGTGCAGGGTAGTGGCAACTAAGTAATACATCCTGCATTCTGGCATTTGCATTTGTGTTGCTCAAACAAATATCATTTGAGTTGGGGCCTAAACTTAGGGTAGTCAGTATGCTGAGTGAGATGGTGTGGAAGCAAGTACCACAATTCTGGTTCAAGTGCAAAGAAAAATCAAAGAAAGAATGGGGAACAGTTGAATAAAACACCATAAAAGCTTAAAATAAAAATAAAACTTTATTCCACATTCAAAGGCTAAGCACTTTTGTTTTATAAACCTTCTTATAAAACACTTTAAGAAATCAGAAGCATAATACAGGATGCATAGCTTTACACCCCAAATCCAATCTTTTTAATAAAATTGGTTTGCTTTAAGAAGTAATTGTTTAATGGCCATGTGATTTTTTAGGTATTTAAAAAGGTAGATTTCTCATTTTTTTATCTGATGAAGTTTTGCAGTAAGCAGAATGAAAGCGCTTATCCTTTGAACGTGGAATAAAGCTTTATTTTTATATTAAGCTTTTACAATGGTTTATTCGGTTGTTTCCCGGTTCTTTCTTTGTATTTTTTTTTTCATTTGTTCCTGCTTTTTGTGCTGTTGCAAGTGCAGAAAAACTAGAGTCAGAGCTATGAAGTTAATAAATAAGATTTAGAGAGCAGAGCCTATTATACCCCGACTTCTGAGGTTGTAGGTTGAGGTAGTAGTGATTAGCTTTATTGCATGTGAAGAACGGACATCTTGGTTGAGTAATTTGAATAGTTAGTAGCCCAAACGTAGGTTGGGTTTGGCTTCTACTGGGATCCCATTTGCCTTGGATAAAGTAGGGTAATGGTTTCCAACAGGAGGGGAATTGTAGAAGAAGCAGTATAATTTATTAGCTAAAGTCTGTAGTGCTGATGTGTTTTTATTAGAGGAAGTGGCAAACAAGGTTTAGCGATTCTCAAGTTATGGGAGCTGAACACATTTTCCAAAGGCTGCTCTAGGTAATGATGAAAGGAATTAAGATATCTTCTCAGTCTAGAAAAGATGGTGGCTGATTTTAGATCTTTTTTTTAATACGCTCTTGAAAGTTAAGATTGGCTAAGCCAGATGCCTAGGTAGCTGAATGAAGTGGTGGTGTTGGTAAGTTAGTTGAGCTGATCTAAAAGCTTGAAGGAGCTGGGAGCTTTGGAAAGTTTTTTTGGGATGAGGGGTGGTTTAGAACAAGCTTTCCTGGAGGTGAGTCAGCGATTTAGGTCCAAAAGGTCAGTTTGCATTTGGGTTTTGACTATCTGTTGTTCCTGGTTGGATCTGTAGATAACCATGTCACTGGCCTATAAGAGGAGTATAACTGAAATAAGTCAAGGGGTAATTTATTTACAAAAATGGAAAAGCATATCGAAGGAAGTATTAATCCCCGTGGTACACCTGAATGAGTGTAGGGAGTGTGGGATATAGAAGAGGCAGTCTTCACAGTAAAGGATCAGCTAGTCAGGAAGTCTATGAAATACACTCTGGATTCAGTCCTGATACTGATGTCTAGGAAGTAGGCTAGTACTACTGAGTGGTTCATCATGTCAGAGGTCATGCCAGATCAATGAAAATGGCCCCAGTAAGATTTGAGTCTATAGAGTGCAAAACATGTATTCCTTCCTGCTCAGAAGCTGTGTTATTTGTTGGAAAGCAAATAATATTTTCCAGATATGAGGCAAGTTGGTTCCAAATGAGTTTTTCAAGCATTTTGCTGAGGGTAGAACACATGGAGATGGGCCTATAGTTGGAAGCAGAGAAGAGTTTTTGATCTTTAGAAAGAGGTCTGACAAAGGCTCACTTCCAGATTATGGGCATGGTGTTGGTTGGTTGGTTAAGTTTAAAAATATGTTTTAGGGTTGGCAATGTAGTCTCTACAGTGGTAATGGAACCAGGGGTGCAAGTTGTCTGGTCTAGAGGGAAAATCAAAGGGCATTTCTTCAAGTAATTGAGCAATTTACTCGCAGTGATTTTAGTAAAATAGAATGGAGGAAGGTAGTCAAGTGAAGGATGGGCTGTAGTTGGGAGGGAGAGGAGGGAACGTTGTGTTTGCAGAGGAGATTGTACAATTCTCTCAGGGAATCATGAGGTGTGAGGATTCTGACATGACAGGTAATATGTCCTTGTGAGGTAGATTCTCATGGTGAGCTCTTTTAGAGATGCTACTTACTTATGACAGGGTTATGTGGGAGACTGTTGGTGTGTAGTTTGTTTAGATTTCAGGTATTTGGCTTTTTTGCCTATGGATTACTTGCTTGATTATATTGAATAAGTTGGTATAGTGTTCTCTGTGGCTGAAGGATCTTTTTTACATGCCTTTTCAGGTGTCATCTTGGACTTGCATTAAGGTTTTCAATTCTTTGGTGAGCCATTCAATGTTGGTATATTTTAATAGTCTGGAGACTATGGAGAAGTGAGTGTCCTGAAGAGTCAGGAGATATTGAGAGAACTGGTTAGCATTAATAAACACAACAAATTATGTAACTACTCAAAAAAGACTCAAGGCAAGGTTCATCAAAAGTACATCCACAGTTTATCCACGAAAAAGCAATGAAGAATCGAGACAGGTTAATACAATCAAGGTAAGCACTTTTGTCCAAACCAAATGAAAGAACTTCATCAGACAGTTACAAACCATAAAAAGCCAATATAAGTAATTAAAAAAATGACATCACGTCCTCTAATAACCATTTAAAGACATATTCTCACCATTAACACTTCATATGCATTACTATTATAGTAGATAAAATTAAGTTACACAACCTATCATACATATTTTAAAATTACAAATTACATATGCTAAACATAAAAATTGTACTTAAAAAGGTTTATAAGTATTTAAGTTATCTTTCTAAAGGTTTTAAATGTAAAATACATTTTGCTAATTGCATAATGGCATATTGGGAGGGGGAATTCTTATTTAAGAATCCCTTATATATAGTCAAAGTTTTCTGGTACACTAAATTTTTGGATGACATAGTCATGATTTTTTGGGGTGACTTAGGTGATGCAGAAAACTTTGCCAATACTATTTCTGGATTTACATCATTCTTTAAATTTACATTTGAATTTAGGGTTGACACTATCTCCTACTTAGATATTGAATTATCAAAGGATCTTATAAATGGGAGATATACAGCTAAGATCTTCAGAAAACCCACATACTCCATTACACTATTGCACTTCAATAGCTCCCACCCATTTTACCAGAAAAAAGCGGTAATAAATGGTCAACTTGTACGGGCTGCTAGGATGACCACACTAGACTCTGAATTAATGTCTGAATGTGAGACTCTTAAAAATATGATTTGGAAGAGATGCTACCCCCTGGTACTAATAGATGTCATTATAAATGCAGTCTATGAAAAAGGAGTTAGTAGTTGGTTCAAGCCCTTACTGAATAAAACCATGGAAGTAACAATGGAATCACCCCTGAATGAGATGGCAGTTAATGGTCAGGTTGATGTTATGGTTGGGGAACCAAATAGATGCATGGTAGATGACATTGGTAATAACCACACTTTTACATTTATTACTACTTTCTCTATGGATGCTGGGTCTGTACAAGACATCCTATTGAAAAACTGGAGCATCTTGTTGGATGACCCTTTCGTCCAACAAAAAATTAGTGCTAACCCTGGGTTGATTTTTAAAAGAGAGAATAACCTAAAGAATATGTTTGAAAATAACACTAGGGCATACCCATTAAAAGTGGGAATGACAAAATGTGGCAGATGCAATTTCTGTAAATTTATGATGGTTGCTAATTCTTTTACTCTTAATAATGTAACATACCAGATTAGAGGTAAATACAATTGTGAAAATTGTGCTATTGTGTACACTGCCTTATGCCAATGCTGCCCGGGGTTCTATATTGGGAAATCAGAGAGATATTTTAAACTGAGAGTATAAAAACACCAATATAATATTGGGAAAGCTAATACCACAAATGCTTTGTCCAAACATGTCTGTGAGAACCCTGGGCATACTTTCAACTATCTAATAATTGATAATGTTAGCAAAAATATCAGAGGAAGTCCTTGGCCCCTCCGTTTAGAGGAGCGAGAGCTTTATTAGCAGCTCAAAGTTAATGCTTTTGCCAGTCCTGGCCTTAATGACCAGTGTTCTTTGAAATATATTTTACATTTAAAAGCTTTAGAAAGATAACTTAAATACTTATAAAACTTTTTAAGTAGAATTTTTGTGTTTAGCATATGCAATTTGTAATTTTAAAATATGTATGATAGGTTGTGAAACTTAATTTTATCTACTATAATAGTAATGTATATGAAGTGTTAATGGGGAGAATATGTCTTTAAATGGTTATTAGGGAAGTGATGTCATTTTTGTTTGAATTACTTATACTGGCTTTTCATGGTTTGTAACTGTCTGATGAAGTTTTTTCATTTAGTTTGAACTAAAGCGCTTACCTTGATTGTATTAGCCTGTCTTGATTCTTTGTTGATTTTTCGTGGATAAACTGTGGATCTACCTTTGATGAACCTTGCCTTCAGTCTTTTTTGAGTAGTTACATCATTTGATGTGTTTTTTAGTTGGTATTATGGCAAGTGGTTCACCTCCTACTCCTCAGTTGTCTTTTTCACTGGAGAACATTACTGAAGCGAATGCTGTTATAAATTCAAACTCCACTACTGAAGCGAATGCTGTTATAAATTTGACATCTATTATTCAATGTTTGGCTAAACAAGTGGATGATTTAACCAAAAGACTGAATACTCAACTGCCAAATGCACAGGCTGCTATGACTATTCTATATCACAACACTGGTGATACTGTATCCAAATTTGAAACTATAAAGCAAACAAACACTTAGCACACCAAACAGTTTATTGTAAAGCTTTCGGGTCCACACCCTTCATCAGTACATAATAAAAACATCCTTTTCAAACTTTAAATAGGAGACTTAATTAATCACATGTTACAGCCAGCCTACCAAACCTATCCATTAATTAAAATTTAAAAGACTAGATACTTAAAATATAGCATTTAAAAACTTCTAAACTTACTTGTTATTTCTAAACATAATCAAGAATATGTAAATCACATTAATGAATATATACAAAACATTCACTCATAAATAACATATTGACACATACATATATAAATATCTTACTAAAATTAATATATTATACCAACTATACTTAAATTTTCTCTCTTTGCCTTTTCATCAATACAGGTTTTAAGCTAACAGCATTATTAAGGCCAGACTTCACATCAGCTTGAAGCCTAACAATCCACTCATATTCTTTTAGCTCTAATATATTATTCATATCACCCATTCTTACTCCCATCTCAACTGTACACATAACCCTAAACTTAAATTTATGTCTCTCACCCTCATCCATAATATGCTTACTCAAAGCATTTGTTGATATTTTTAAGTTTAGGGTTATGTGTACAGTGTACACTCTAAACCTACAATAGTGAAGTTTGGAGATTAGCTAAAATTAGCTAAAAAAATGTAGTTAACTAAAAATAGTCTTGCTGGAAAAAAATCATTAGTTAACTACATTTTTTTAGCTAATTTTAGTTAATCTCCAAACTTCACATTTGTAGGTTTAGAGTGATTCTACTAACCATGTATGAGCTGGCTCAGGGTATCTAACCTATCAGATTGTAAGGTGTGATGTCAAGTTGTTGTGTCCAATCACAATAAAGGTTTTTTCACCCACACTTGATTGGCTCCCACTGACACACCCCCAGGTACTCTTATAAAAGGAAATCCTCTGGATCACTCTTTCCATTAAGGAACTACGCTTCAATGGTGATTGTACTTCTGGTACTTTTTACTTCAATAAAGTACAACCTTCTAGAATCTGAACTTCGACTACGTTGATTTTTTGCCACCACGGCGAGCAGAGCTCCTTAGCCGAGCCACATTTACATTGTTTTGCCTGTTTTTTCTGTGTGTTTCATCTTTGATTTCTAGCTGCCACACTAGCGGTTCCTCTCACCAGGCGACCTGACCAGTCGGAACTACGACCTGTATACGAAGCCTTTCTAAAGGCTTTACTCAGCCTTCAACCACAAGCGCTCGGGTACGCACAGCCTTTCTCAAGGCTTTACCAGTAGCCCAGCTTCTTCATCGACATCCCACTGTACCTTTATTAAGGCAGCCTACCTGGTCATCCATTTGTTCTTGGCTTCCCTAGGGTATTTTATTCATGGTTTGTAACTGTCTGATGAAGTTCTTTCATTTGGATTGGACAAAAGCACTTACCTTGATTGTTTTAACCTGTCTTGATTCTTCGTTGATTTGTTGCGGAAAAACTGTGGATGTACTTTTGATGAACCTTGCCTTGAGTCTTTTTAGGTTAGCATTAATACTGGAGTCAGTCAGGGAAAATACGTGTGACCAAGTTCATTGTGGAGTCAGGCCTGCAGTCTAGAAAGCTTCTTAGGAAGACTTGGGTCAGAAGAAGATCATCTTTGAGGGGCGGGTTGATTTTCAAATTTTGAATGTGTGTAGTATAATAGGACAGTGGTCTCTGAAGGTTGGTGGGTTGCTGGAGATAGAGGAGATGGAAGCATACAAGGTTGTAACAAAGTCTGTTAGTGAGTGGTGATTTGTTTTGCAATTAAGTATTGCAGACAAAGTTACTAGCTGGAGTAGTTTCAGGAGGGCAAGAGGATTAGACATGTCATGCTTGATAGGGCCAAGACAGTTACGGTTAAAGTCACCATGCATAATGACATGCTTGTTAGAAGTTGATGCAGCTAGAATGTTATGCAGAAGAGCTTTTAATTCTGTGATTGTGGCAGGGGGTGGAAGATATGAAAGTGCAATGTAATAACCTATGTGGCAGTAGTGAGACTAGAGCTTGGTTCATAATTAGTAGGAGGGTCGGCCGGGGAAACTACAGACAAAAATGAGTGTAGATTTAAGAAAGAACATTACAGTACCATCATTCCTTGTTGCTGAGTGGGAGTTAAATTTATAGTTGTAATTTGGGAAACATGGTGAACGTGATGGCAATACTTTTTTGAAAGCTGACCACATCATAACTAATACATAGCAGTGTGGGAGGCAAGAAAGGTGCTAATATAATCCAGCTTGTAAACAGTAGTGAATTCTCCGATAACAGGAAACCGATAAAGGCAGTCTCACAGTGTTGAAGGAACAATAAGTCTCAAGAAGTCACAAAATAATCCTCTCGCAAGACTCTGCAGTCCGTAATAAAGAGAAATTTATTTACACAAAACATAGTACAAGTCGATTAAGCGCTTTCATTTCCTGACCGGAAACTTCATCAGAATGAATGTTGTTGCTACACAAGGGCTTTTATATATCTTCTAATTAGTTAATTAATTAATTCAATAATTGATAATTTAAAAAAAAACAATTAGTAACAAATAGTGTTGCCTTGAAATTCAAGATTTTAAGTAAGTTACAAAAATGTTAAAAGTTAAAAACAAGAGATAAAATGACACATAAATGAATAACACATAGGTACGCTTGTATACTGTTGTTAATGCATAGTATGTAACTTAACAATAAAAGTCACATTAGTTAGTAAAGAGGTACAAGCAATTTTTCATGAAAAAAATATATATATGTATTTATATTTGTATAGTTCATGAAAAACATATTTATAAAAAATATGTATAAAAATATAAAAATATATATATACAAAAAAAAATATATATATATATATATATATATATATATATATGCATATATCCATAAATTTAAAACTATGTGTTTCTTATATGTACATTGGTTGCATAGTAAGGTTGAACGTACGTTAATTTGCATGGTACAATTAAAGTACTTTACAAAAATTTCTCATATAAAAATCTCATATAAAATCTCATATATAAATTCGTATAAACCCATGTAAAATCTCATAGTATATCTCATATGGAACATTTCATAAAACAGTGGTGAGTAAAAAATATATATATTATTGTGTAAATATAATGGAATAACTGAATTAAGATAATATAAGATAAAATTACTGAGTTGGTAAAATAAACTATTAGAAAAATAGGTATATAATGTGTACATAGTAGTAGTATTGTGTAATAATAAAGTTATTGTGGAAGTGTTTGTTTATACTTAGTATCTTGTTTTTAATTATTATTGATTTAATTTTATTTTTTGTTTTTTGTTTTTTGTTTTTACCCTGTTGGCCCTTAATTTAAGGGCTGGTAATAATGACACATGGTCATTCATCCCTGGGGGTGTGTTAGAATCCAAACGGAGTTGCCAGATCAATTCTCTATAATAAAGTTGTGTTTCCCAGTCTCCTCCTCTACTGTTCTTAGGTATCATTTCTAATATCCAAAACTTAAAATTATCTCCCAAGCAGGTAAGTGTGTGTCTATATAGAGCATTTGTTTCCCTTTTTCTGTTTATATCGTACATATGCTCATATATTCTTTGTCTCAGATGTCTCTCTGTCTTACCTACATAGTATCCCCAACATGAGGTACAGTAGGCTAAATATACTACCCCACTGGTGTAACAAGTGAAGTAGTATTTACTTTTGAATGTCATAGGAATGGAAGGTAACGTTAGTTCCTCTGTATTTGTAATAAATGTACATTGGGAGCATCTCCCACAATGAAAAATACCTTTTTTATTTTTATCTTTGTCCTGTTCATTCATTTCATACAAGTTTTTTAAGTTGGGACCTCTCCTGAAACTGTAAGTAATCTGTCTGTTGAAAATTTCCAGTCTATTAGGCATAGTTTTAAAAAATATCCCATGTCTTGTTTATGAGTTTTCTTATTGAATATGTATTGATACTATAAGTCATGACAAAAAAAGGCGTGTTTTGATACGCTGTGGTGTTTGGAGTACTAGTCCCAGTGGTAGCTGGAATATAGTTTAAAGGGTTACTTACTATATTGGTCTCCGTATTTAACATATTAGTCTCCATATTTAACAAAGGTACATATTTTTTCCCCCACTCCCTAATCACATCTTCCTTTAAAGGAAGGATTATGGAATCTGGGTAGCCTCTTTCTAAAAATAGTTTGTGTACGTAGTCCATTTCATTAATAAAGTCAAGATAGTTAGAGGTCATTCTAGCCACTCTAACCATTTGTCCTTTAATGATATTTTTCTTTTGTATTGGGGGATGACAACTGTTGTAGTGGAGATAGGAGTTGGAGAAGCACTTCTTTCTAAAAATCCTTGATGTATATCTGTTTCTAATATTATATTTTGTTAATGTTACATCTAAGAAATGTGTCTCTTCTATGCTATACTCATGTGTGAAACATAGAAATGAAGTTGAATTGTTTAGGTATTCCATAATTTTCGGTATATCTTCCTGTGTCCCTTTCCATATTATTAATATATCGTCCAGGAAATGGAAATATTGAACAATATTTTCCATAAAGGGTGAATTAAAAACAAAATGTTGTTCCCAGAAAAGCATAACTATGTTGGCAGATATGGGGGCACATGCTGCCCCCATTGCAACACCATCTAATTGGTGGAAAATATCTCCTTGAAAGTAAATAAAATTGTTTTTGAGAACTAATTCAATATTTTCCAACACCAGTCTAAACTCATATTTGTTAAGGAATTTAAATTCAATAAGCATAGCTTCAAACCATTCCAAGCCAATATCGTGTGGAATCACAGAACATAAATCTCTAACATCAATAGTTAAAAATGTATATTGAGCCTGGAATGGTATCTGGTTTATTCTACTAAGCAAATCCCATGAGTCAATTAAAATATGTGAGTGTAGCTTGTAGAAAGGTTTTAGTTTTGTGTCAACATAGATAGCTAAAGGTTGAGTTTTGAACCTTCTGATGTTACTATAGGTCTGAGTGGTGGGTTTTCAACATTTTTATGCACCTTAGGTATACCAAACATAGTGGACAAAAAAGGTTTGTCTACTTTAAAAAATCTGTATAGTCCATCATCTATCAGTCCTTGTGCTAGATTGTCTTCTATTATTAAATCAATTTTGTGGTATGCTATATTTAATTCATTTTTAGAAATAATAGTATATCTTCCTTCCACATTTAAAATGTCCATCATTTTAGTTTGGTATAACCAGTTGTACATTAGAACTACCCCCCCACCTTTGTCAGGCTTCATAATTCTGACATCTGAATAATGTTGTTTTATATCTTTCAGGATTCTTCTTTCCTCTGTATTCAAGTTGGGTTTACAAAAGGTAGTCTGATTTTGGCGGTAAAATGTTCTCACTTCATTAGTTAACACTTTTTCAAAATTACTTATATCATTTTGTAAGGAGGGATTGTATGTACTTCTCCTTGTTCAAGTATTAGGTGGTTTTTGTATGTTAACACTGATAGTATTGTTGGTGGGAATATTGTTATTCTGTGTCTTGTTTAAAGTAGTTAAGACTTCTAGATTTAATTTTCTGGTAAATGATTTAATATCTAGTATAGTTTCAGCTAAGTTAAATTTTTTAGATGGTACAAAGTTAAATCCCCTTTTAAATAAAGAAAAATGTCCATCTTCAATTCTTATATCAGTGTAGTTGTATATGTGAAAGTCACAGTCTTGTTGATAAGTGTTTATACAATCCCTGGATGCCGTTCCTGTCTCAACTATATGAGCATTTGGTATAATCATATCTTCAGGCTCATTCATATTGTCTTCCAGTACAACATTATCGCCTATTGAGGTAAATTCTTCTAATATCTCTGGTTCTGTTTGTTTGTCACTTGTGCATAAGTAGGGTGTATATGTAAATTCCTTATTCACTCTGACCTCCGTGGTCCTTCCTGTTCTAAAGGGATATCTGTATCAGAATTGTAAGAATTATATAATTCTTCATGATGGCCTTGTATATCTCTAGTAGTATCCCAATTGGTCTGGTGTTCTTTGTTCACCCATCCCCCTTGGTGTGACCTAGTGTTATAGTTATTAGTATGTAAAAAGTTGTTCCTGGTGTTAACAAAACACCTTCTATTATTAAATTGCTTCCTATCACTACTTGTAATAAATAATAATTAAAAACAAGATACTAAGTATAAACAAACACTTCCACAATAACTTTATTATTACACAATACTACTACTATGTACACATTATATACCTATTTTTCTAATAGTTTATTTTACCAACTCAGTAATTTTATCTTATATTATCTTAATTCAGTTATTCCATTATATTTACACAATAATATATATATTTTCTACTCACCATTGTTTTATGAAATGTTCCATATGAGATATACTATGAGATTTTACATGGGTTTATACGAATTTATATATGAGATTTTATATGAGATTTTTATGAGAAATTTTTGTAAAGTACTTTAATTGTACCATGCAAATTAACGTACTTTCAACCTTAATATGAAGCGCAGTGCAAGAATAAACTAGTAAATGAAAAGTGCACTGTGAAGAGGACGAACTGCACCGGACAACTAGGATTCCAATACCAGCTTTGTTGTACGTTAAACGTTAAACAAATAACACGTTTTTCGTCACTTAAATCAGACTTCATCAGACAAGAACTAACACAACAAACAACCATTTATATATGCTGACCCTTTGTTTGAAATAACCAATGGAAATCTGGCAATGCTCATAAATATGAATAAATATAATGAAATACGAATATATAACATTAAACAAGTCAGAATAAAATACTGTGATTCACAGATATAAAATGTATATATACCCCTTTTACAATAGCAAATAATGTCATAAAATGAATTTTTAAAAAACTTCGTAACTGCACCTGTTTGATAATAACAACTAATTTGTGTTGAAAAATCGCCAACAATACTCCCATCTAGTGGTCAAGATTAGATGTACACTGAATTTCCATCATGAATTTTGTGCTCCATTGATGAATGATAACTGTTTTAAATAGTACCTGAATAATAAATATATGTATATTGAGATCTATGAAATGTAAAAAATATATATATATATATATATATATATATATATATATATATATATGGAATAAATAATGATTATATATAATATATAATAATGGTATAATAGATGTTGTAAATGAAGTATATGAATAAATATATAAATATGTACACAAATATAAATATAAATGGATGACCACAAAACATAAAACCATGACCCGATAAATAATATATATATACAATATGGATGTAATAAACTGATAATATAATATAATATAATAATAATATAATATAATATAGAATCATGTAATATATATATATGTACAGGCATGAAACATGTAATAATAATAAATAAATAAATAACATAGCATCAATATTACTATTGTTATTGAGTAGAGCAAGTATATGCTAAAAGATGTGCATCTATATTCTATACCAACACCTTAATCAAATGTGTAAAGAATCATATAATATGATCTAAAAAAACCTTATGGAAAAATAATTGATTCAAAATAGGCTGTTAAAAATGTACCATAAAATGTAAATATAAATATAAATATGAATATAAATATAAATATAAATATATGTGTTTAAATATATATGTATAAAAGCAATAAAATGACATGAAAATGAAAATAAAAAGTGTTATAATTTAGCTGCCCTTAATTTTAAAACTGGAGCAAGGGAGATATATACTTTCAACCTTACTATGCAACCAATGTACATATAAGAAACACATAGTTTTAAATTTATGGATATATGCATATATATATATATATATATATATATATATATATATATTTTTTTTTTATATATATATTTTTATATTTTTATACATATTTTTTATAAATATTTTTTTCATGAACTATACAAATATAAATACATGTATATATTTTTTCATGAAAAATTGCTTGTACCTCTTTACTAACTAATGTGACTTTTATTAAGTTACATACTATACATTAACAACAGTATACAAGCGTACCTATGTGTTATTCATTTATGTGTCATTTTATCTCTCGTTTTTAACTTTTAACATTTTTGTAACTTACTTAAAATCTTGAATTTCAAGGCAACACTATTTGTTACTAATTGTTTTTTTTTAAATCATCAATTATTGAATTAATTAATTAACTAATTAGAAGATATATAAAAGCCCTTGTGTAGCAACAACATTCATTCTGATGAAGTTTCCGGCCAGGAAATGAAAGCTCTTAATCGACTTGTACTGTGTTTTGTGTAAATAAATTTCTCTTTATTACGGACTGCAGAGTCTTGCGAGAGGATTATTTTGTGACATCTTGAGACTTATTGTTCCTTCAACACTGTGAGACTGCCTTTATCGGTTTCCTGTTATCGGGGAATTCACTACTGTTTATTGGTCTTGTTTCAAGTTGTTTCCCGTATCTTCCATTTTTTCTATTACTATAATCCAGCTTGTGTATTTCTATTATGTACTAAAGCACAGATGACAGAGTTAAGGTTAGGCAGGTGTGGATGATTTCCTGTGCAGATCTGCAGGAGGGTCATTACTGGAGAGGATATTATAACAGAGGCAGAATGAGATGATGTACTGAAGTCTGGGCAGGGAAGTAGGCGTATAAGGAAGAGAAAGGCGAGAAGGAAGGGAGAAGAATGTTCTACAGCAAGCCTTTACAGCTGGAGTATATTAGGATGTTGATAATGATGTCGATTGTTGTGTTAAGAGGGTGAAGTTATAGGGGAAGGAATTATTTGTAGATGTTTTACCTGGAGTGGGGGTGTTGGTATTTCAATGAGGAAGACAACATGAGTCGATAAGTTTGTCAGAGATGAGGTCTCTGTTTTTACCTTAAAGGGGTAGTTATTTTTGTTGAGATGAATGGGCTTGGGATGGACCATTTAAATTTGTTAGCCTGGAGAGAGTTGGGGTTGCAGCCTGTGTCTTCGTAGTGGGAGGGAAGTGAAGCGGATAACAGCTGTTGTATTAGTAGCAGCCAGTTAGTCAGAATTTGGACAGAACCATCAGTGCCTCAAAAAATTAAATTTACTATGAAGGAATCCTCTGCTCTGGTAAGTGAATTTTAATATTTGTTTAATTTTATGCAGTCTACAGAGCTGCTTATAATACGTTATTTAACTGACTGTACTGGAGACTGCTAATGCTTGCTGGTTGTTGGCAGGTCCTGCTAACCATAGAAATCAACTAAAACCCAGTCAGAAGTTGTTTAATTTACTGCAGGACTTTAATATTGCTAGAAACGTGGGTTTCTACCTTTATCTCACTGCTCGGGAAAGAGGCAATTTATAAGCACTTATGGCTAAGAGAGAGGGGTATAGTTCAAGCACACTGCTCACATAAGCTAGTAAATGCAACTAAATAATAGTCAACTTAGAGCATTTCATAACCTACCATGTGTTTTTGCCATTCAGTAGATGAAATAAGAAAATTTCCTCTTATTTTGTAAAGAACAAAAAGTGCAGCCTTCAGTCTTGCAGGACAGTGCCGTTTTGGCCCCTGGTAAGTGTTCTTTTATCTGCAGGGCTATGTGCTTGACCTACTTACTGTAGGAACCTACTAGCTCAGAGGATTGTTCTGCCATTCATGGAAGGTTAAGGGTATTTGCAAACTATATGATATTACAAAAAGGTCAACACCATAAAAGCTCTATAAGTTGTCCAACATACATACAACTCCAGCAAATCCTGTAACAGTTAAGAACTATTCCAATGCAGACTACACCCTTTTAAAAAGTAGTTTATCAAAATTCATTGCCTCTCCCATCACAGAATTTATAATAACCTATGTGGAAGTCTTCACATAAACCCTGCACAATCAAGTAAATGGCTGTATAGAGGCTGCTGTACCTACTAGAAGCAAGCCCAAGAAAAAAAATCTAAAAACAAACCAAACTGGTGGAATCTTAACCTTAATAGGGTATATAAAAAAAGGAATAAAATCATGGCTAAATTCAGGAACAGCAACTCCCATAATAATAGGAGCTCTCTTATTAAACCCAAAAGGAAACTAAGAGGCTTAATTAAATCCAACAAGGACAGTTACGAGGTCAAGATCACACAGCAGACTAAAGACAACCACAAGGCCTGCTACAGCTATGTCTGAAACCACAAAGTCAGCACACATCAGTGTACTGAACTGGTAGTCAGTGGTGCTACATGCACTGAGCAGAGTGACATAGCAAATTTGCTGTCTGACAAATTCAGTTCAAACGTCACCCCCCCATGCCCCTACCTTTCTACCTTCGATAGCCTCAACAATATCCCAGGATGCCTCCTAAATATCTGGAGATATAACTTAACAGGTCCACTTCAATCACTTTTCAACTATACCCTCAAACCTGACTTTGTACCACAAGATTGTAGGACTGCAACAGTTAACCTACCTCACCAGGATGGACCATCAACCAACCATGGAAACTATAGACATATTAGTCTGACTAGTTTATATGCAATGCAATGGAACAAATTGTCATGGAAATGATCAGGAAACACATAAACAACCTTTAAATACTGGACCTAATCCAGTTTGGCTTTGTCAGTGGAAGATTGTGCCTATTAAACCTGGAAGACATCTTTGAGAAGGTCACCAAGGCAATGGATGAGGGCAAAATGGTGCATACCACCAACCTGGACTTGCTAAGGCATTTGATACAACACCATACACAGGTATATGACAAGGATGGGTGAGATAGGAGAGAAATAGCTCCTGAGGGTACTTATAGCAGTGTGGAGAGAAAGACGTATCCCAGATGACTGGAGAATAAGCATACTAGTGCCAGTGTACAACAACAAAGGGGCCATTCACTACTATGGGCAGTACTGAGGTATCAAACCTCTGTAACATTTAATGAAATGTCTGCAGAGGGTGATTTATAAACAAATATGAAGAGCAGTAGAAAGTAAGATGGGAGATGAGCAGTTTGGATTCAGATCAGGATGCAGTAAAACTGACCTGATGTTTGCAGTTGATAGTTGAAAAGAAGCTAGAGATGAAGAAATAGTCCAACTAGGCATTCCCAGACTTGGGGAAAGAATATAATAAGGTTCCAATAATGCCAATTTGGGCAGTCCTGAGATGGAGCAAAGTCCCAGAAACATCAGTAGAATTAGTGCAAGCTATGTACAAAGACTCAATGACTCAAATATGAACAGTGTTCAGCCTCATAGAGTGTTTTCCAGTGGAAGTGAGTGTGCATCAGGATTCAACTCTGAGCCCACCGCTGTTCAGACTGGTGATGGACTACATTAACAAACATGTTGGAGGGAACAGATCAACAAAGTTTCTGTATACAGATGATATGGCATTACAGGCAGACAATGAGCAAGAACTTCAGCAAAGTATAGGGGAATGGAATGCAAAATGGAAGGTACATGGAATGAAACTGAGTACAGATAAGACAGTTGTAATGGCAGTAACTAGGGGAAATCAGAAGATGCTGAGAACTGAGATAGAAGGTAAAACAGTGGAACAGGTTAGCAGCTTCAAGTACCTGGGAGGGGTGGTTGAGAAGAAAAGAAGTCTGAATTAGGATGCCAAATTTAGAATCAGAGGGGCTGCAGTCGACTGGAGCAGAGTGTCAGGTACAGTATATAACAAAAGAATGCCAAAGAAGTTGAAACGTTAGGTGTCCAAAACAGTGATGTGATCAGTACTACCATATAGTACAGAAACCTAGGCAGTAAAGGCAGAGCAGTTGAGGAAGCTAGAAGTGATGGAGATTAAGTGCTTGAGATGGGTGGTAAGCTGCACAATGTGAGAAACTCATTGAACTGGGCATAAACATCTATATAACTCAATCTATTGCCAGATGACTCACAGACAGGGCCCATGAAGTCAGGATTGGTGATACCACCTCCACTAAGAGACTGGTCACCAGTGGGGTACCTCAGGAATCTGTGATGGGACTGCTGTTATTTGGCATTTACTTCTCAGAGGCAAAGGCTAGTATCAAAAGCCTTTGGCTGACCAGGTTCACAGCTGCTTGCAAATTCAAAGCTGTGACACCCCTGCACCATCCTAGTAATCAAGTATCCTAAATCCTCACCAATGACAACAGTGGGGAATGTACACACTGGGAGGAAGACAAATACACAGACACAGTAAAGTGCAATTTCCTTTAAGAGCACACAGAGACCATAGTCAGTTGGGGATGGTTTCTCCCTCTTTCTCCAGAACCCCAATAAGACACCTCACTGACACCGCTATAGGGTTGAGATCTCAGCTGAGTGGCCAAGACAAAACCTCCGGCACCCTCTCTGTCCAACCAGTGCTTTGTGTCCCTGCCCAAGTAGCTCACACACACACACATACACACACACACACACACACACACACACACACACACACACACACACACACACACACACACACACACACACACACAAAAACTTTGAGGTTGATTTGTATACAAACACACACACACACCTGGGGAAGGCTGGCATGGGTTTACTAGCTATGTCCCCTTCTGCCCAGACTATAAGGTCGTTCCAACTGCCACCAGCCACTCTTTATCATCTACTTTAAGGCCCTTAGCAAAGGGTGGCCAATCCTACTGTGTAATGTTACTATTAATCCAAATGGTACTTTGACCAAGACCTAGGTTATTAGGAGTGGCCTGTACAGTGTCACCAAATAGATATGCAAGTACTGTAAGAATTTAAATATCTCTAAACAGACCAGCCACAATTGAAAGGTTTATATATATATATATATATATATATATATATATATATATATATATATATTTAACAATAAATAATAAAAGAACAAGACTAGACACTAAGTAATAAGTTACATCAGAGTTCAAAATCACAGGAAATATTTAAAGCAACATTGCAGGACAGTCTTAAATAAACAGAGAAAACATCTAAGCTATATTTTACTATATTCCTGTTTGAATCTAAAAGAGTTACTATGCCCTAACAATATACTAACAGAACAACACACAGGCAGATGTGGTAAGTGGATGTTTCTAGGTCCAAGACAAGATACAAAATGTACTTTTTCTCTCTCCCTCTCTCTCTCTCTCTCAGAGAGTTCTTAAATTAATATCTCAAATATTGCTGCTGGGATACTTGCAGCATGATATAACTTTTTGTCACCTAACTTCAGTTCCCAGGCTAAACCCTCATTGTTAGAAACTAACAGAATTTAGCACCTGTGAAAATACATAGCCTTCAGATGTTTGCAACTGTTAGGGGACATAAAACAATAAAACACTTACCAAACAACACACACAGAGAATCCCCTAATGTAGACATCTGTCTCCTGTTGACTGAAACTGAAAGATAACATCTCTTGTTTATGGCCCATTAATAAAGTACTTCAATCTCAACTATTCTTAAGTTTTGGAAGTTAATCTCCTGTGTTTGTCTCCCCTGATAAAAAAAATATATATCCAAACAGCTGCAATAGTGTATATACACCTCTGCTCAGTATTTTACAAAATGACTCTTCAGCACACGTCAGTACAATATGACATACATACTGATATTCACAAATGACATACAACCACTTACAAATTTCCAGATAGCTAGGCTGGCAGTACCTATTTTGTTACATTTCTATATAAATCATATTAATATTCACAACTGACATAATTATTTACAAAATTCCAGATAGCTGGGCTGCCAGTGTGACATAAGCTATCATAGATCCCGCCCATGACTCAAACATCTTACAAGAGGGTCTAACATAAACAAATGACTGGTGCCAAACTCACGGACTTAAACCCAATGCCAAGAAATGCATTATAGTCATTTTGGGGAAACTGCCATCCAGGCTAATTATTCCATTGATAAGACGTTCCTAAGAATTGATCCAGTAGTCAAAGATCCGGGAACATATGTAGACAGCAAATGGCCTTTGACCAACATGTGGCCAAGATAGTAAGAAAATCATTCTATGTTGCCCAACGCATAATTAAGGGCATGGCATCCAGGGTTAAGAAAGTCACAGTGCCACTTTATTCATTCCTTATCAGACCCATCGTTGAGTATAAAACGCCTTTCAGTATGTATCTGACTAAACATATGCAACATCTGGAATGCCAAAATGGTTCCTTACCAGGAGAATCAAGGGTATAAACACATTGTCCTACATGGATCACCTTAAAGCTCTATCTCTATACTGTAACTCCTACAGGTTACTGACAGGTGATTTATGCCTGGCATACAAGGCATCCTCAGATCCAACTCTGTTGGACCTTTAAAACATCTGCAAAATGAACAGCATCAGAACCACTAGATCCAAGGGTTTAGATTTTGATTATGACACAAATAAGACATATTGGCAAGACAGATATGTGTCTCAGAGGTTCCCCATGCTCTGGAACAGGCTTCCCATCCATGTGAAAGAGTCCATCCCTAACTCTGTTTAAGCTTAACCTTAACCAATGGATCAGAAATCAGAAATTCACCCCAAGTCTGGCCCCCATGTCTCTGACAGACAGAGGCAGACAGTAATGCCCAAACTAACATACCCCCACATAACCTATAGGAATTTCCTAACTACTAGACCCCCTCCTAATAAATGCCCATGAAAAAATAGGGACACAAGTGGGTTGGATTGCAGGACTAGGCTGTATAAAGGCCCATGTGGTCATTAGCCTAGCATATAACTATGAACTATACATCTCCCACACTCATACCACTGGCACTTTGTCCAGGTTTGGCATGTTATAATAAAATCTTTCCTCAGTGCAGAAATCCCTAATAAGTTTTTACCACTTATGAAAACAGTGCTTTGCATAGCTGTGCAGACCCCTACAGCCTAAAAAAGTATAGCAGCCCATATTTAAAATCTATTAACTATTCCAGTAATGAAGCAGCCTTGACCAGCATTAGGGCTATGTCAGGACATTCATGCATTCTTAAGAAGTTAAAGAAGTTCCTATATTTCTCAGAAAGAGTTCTTTTATGTCAAGGGGATTACTGAGCTCCACTGGTCAGGTCTAGGATAGGTAACCCTCAAAGGGATTTCGGCAATTGTGGTTAGGCATGTGGTAGATGCTAAGAATAAACTTTGGCTGTACATTCCAGTGGCAAACTATAGATGTAAAATGACCTGTTTAACCAATGTGTGGCTCTTCATGCCCCACCTAAGTAAATATGGCTAACTCAAGTGGCCATAGTATCCAGATCTTACATGGCACAGCAGTGAAATATTTATTTATTTATTATTTATTAGCAGTTGGTTTATTAGCAGTTGGTTTACCAGGATAGTCCATTGGGCCAATAAGAGCCCGTTTTCAATGTAGTCCTGGGGAGAATAGCTCCAAAACAAAGGTTACAAAAGAGATTACATCAGTTTACAATTTGCAATTACAATCATTTGTAAGTTAAAGACAAAGCTTTAAAACATTGGTAAACAAAAAGATTACAGTAGTTTACAATTGTGGAAATTTGAGGGTTCAAGATAAAGCAAAGATTAAGCATTTACATAATATATTTGTGGTTTTTTTTTTTTTTTTAGTGTTAAGGTTACATTAAATTATTGCTGCAGTACATATATAGTTTCTTGAGTGAAATAATGGAATAAAATAATTATAAGATGTCATTACAGTTGGCTTATTATTCGGTGTCTGGTAATATATGGTAAAGCTGCCCATAAGAAGTGAAGAACAGGCTAGGAGGGGTGGGAGCAGGAGCATTCCCATGAGGATGTTAGATGTGAGTGCAGTGATTTTTTAAAAGTAGGGAGGTTGGTGGTGATACGGATGGAGGGAGGAAGGGAGTTCCATAGGCGTGCCAGGGCAAAGGACAGGAGGTTTTGTCCTGGAGAGTGACGGGCTTGTACAGTTCTATTAGGTTTTGGTTATTAGATCTTAGGAGTCTTTGTGGCAGGTGCATTTTAAAGGTAGAGCTGAGAGAGGGACAGAGGGAGGGCTGAAAAATTAGTTTATGAGCAAAGGTAAGCTGAGTGTAGGAGAGATGGTTGGGAAGCTCTAGCCAGTTAAGTTTGTGGAGAGAGACACAGTGATGGGTAGATGATTTGTGGCTAGTTGCAAATTTGGCAATTTTATTATAACAAGAGGACAGTTTTGTTTTGAGAGAGGATTGTAGGTTTGTTAGCAGAGGGGCACCATAAAGGAGGGAAGGGATGAGAAATGTAGTAGCAAGAGTGAGCTTAGTAGATCTAGTGAGGAATCGATTGTGTCGATAGAGCATACCAAGTTTTTGGTGGGTTTTTTTTATGTTTAGTTGTAGGTGGTTACTGAATTTAAGCTGGTCGTCAATCAGGACTCCTAGTAGTTTAGTTTCAGATACCAGTTCAAGAGGTGTGTTATTCTGACTAGTGATGGAAATTATTTTTCTATCAATGGTGTTGGTTTTAGAGGGGGTAAATACCATAAGTTTGGTTTTTGATGCATTGAGTGCTAGATGATTGTCCATCATCCACTGTTCTGTGGTAGAAAAGGCGTCTTGAGTCAGTTTTAAGAGAGCAGGGATGGATGTGGCTGAACAGATAATTGTGGAATCATCTGCATATTGAATAAGTTTAGCATGGGGTAATGAGTGGAAGAAATCATTTATAAATATATTGAAGAGGAGAGGACCCAAAATGGAACCTTGGGGACGCCAGTGGGTGTGTTAAGGAAAGAGGAGATGGCTTTTTTCCACTTGACAGCTTGTTGCCTGTTGGAGAGATAGCTGGTGAACCAATTGAGAGAGGAAAGGGATAGGTTTAGGTTGGATAGTTTAGTTAGGAGAAGGTTATGAGAGATGGTATCAAAGGCCTTAGAGAGGTCAAGAAAGAGTGTAGATACAGTAGAGCCAGAATCTCTGGCTTTATTCACAGTTTCCAGGAAGGAAAGGAGGGCCGTCATGGTGCTGTGGCCGGGTCTGAATCCATGTTGTGTGGGAGTTAGTAAGTTATTATCTATGAGATAGGGAAGGAGTTGAAGATGAATACATTTTTCTAGAATTTTTGATATAGGAGAGAGAATGGCAATGGGACGAAAGTTAGTAATATTGTTATTATTGCCTCCTTTGTGCAGGGGAATGATGAATGCCCTTTTCCAGAGTTTGGGTACAAGCCCTTCCTGGATAGAACGATTGATTAGGATGCTGATGGGGAAGGCAATGGCTTCGGCTGCTATGCTGAGGAAGGATGAGGGAATGTTATCGGGAGCATTGGTGCATGGTTTTAGTTTTGCAGGAGTTTTCTTATGGTAGAAGTAGGAATGGGTTTTAGGAGAATGGTGGAAGTGGAGTGGTGGGAGATGTATGGGATGACAGGAGGGGGGATGCAGAAGCAGGGGGTGAGGTGTTATTAGAGAAGGATGTGGTTAGTTTGGTAATAGAGTCTATGAAAAAAGAGTTGAATTGGGTAGCTAGATCTATATCTAATGCGTTTGGGTCTGGGGTTGGGTTTTCTGCTGTGCCAGGTTTTAGGAGGGTAGTGATGCCTTTCCAGAATTTCTGAGGATTGGTTTTGTGGTTGTTTTGGAGTAAGGAGAAGTAATTCTGTCGATCTGCTGTGATAAGTTTTTACGGAATTGCAGTGTTTTGAATTCAATAAGGGTGGTTGGAGTTTTGCATCTTTGGTACTGTGCCCAGGTTTTGTCTCTCGTCGCATGACAGTTAGTGTGTTTTTGTTAGCCATGGGGCGGAGTTGTTTCGTATTCTTTTGGTTTTATGGGGCAAGACTATCCAGTAGATGAAGGAAAATTGTATTGAAGTGTGCAACTGCATTGTCCAATGGTAGTGTTTTTAGTGAGTTCCAGTTTATTGATTTTAGGGAGTCTGAGAAGGTTATTGGGTTGAAGTTTTTAAGGTTCCGAGTGGTGATGTAATTATGAGTTACATGTAATGGAGATGGAAGTCGTCTAGTGAAAATAGGAAGGTGGTCGCTGAGGGAGTGAGGGAGAGTTCCACTATCAGCGTAGTAGTGGGGGTGAGAGACTAATATCCAGTCTAGGGTAGTGCCACTGGAGAAGTCTTTAGAGGGTCTGGTAGTCAGGTTGATTAGCTGAGAGTACTTATATAGGTTGATGTTTAGAGGGTGTGTAGGAGAATCAATGGAAGACCAATTGAAATTTGTGTCTCCCATGAGAATGGTTTCATTACTGATATTGGTAGAAAGCCAAGATAGGATATCTTCAAGTATAGAGATATTATCTCCAGGGGGGATGTAAAGTGAGGCTATGCAAATTTGTTTGTGTTTATTTAATTGAAACAGAGCTAGAACTAGTTCAGCATTGGAGAAGTGAGGAATGGGTTTGTTGTAGGGAGTAATGGAAAGGGTGGATGAGTAGAGTAGAGCTACCCCACCACCCTTTTTATAAAAGAACAGCAGGATCTCAATAAATATTCAACCATTATCAAACAATGTGTCACCACTTCTGTGCATAGCTGAGTCTGGTTCATAAGTCATTGCCATGGAGACACAGCCTACTTTAATTCATGGACTAGTCGCTTTGTGGAAAAGACTTATATATTTCAGAGCATGTTCCTACCTAGTTACTATAATGTTTAGAGCTGAGATTATACATTGTTTATTTTAGAGTGGATTCTTTGATACTGTGCTATTGCTTAATGTTTATGTGTCTCCTCACAACACCTTTGCAAACTTTTCATTGTATTATTGTTGTTCAACATGCTGCTCCACATTGTATTATTGTTGTTCATCATGCTGCTCCATGTTGTATTTTTATTGTTCATCATGCTGTTCCACATTGTATTATTGTTGTTCATCATGCTGCTCCACATTGTATTATTGTTGTTCATCATGCTGTTCCACATTGCATTATTGTCATTCATCATGCTGTTCCACATTGTATTATTGTTGTTCATCATGCTGTTCCACATTGTATTATTGTTGTTCATCATGCTGTTCCACATTGTATTATTGTTGTTCATCATGCTGCTCCATACTGTATTATTATTGTTAATTATGCTGTTCCACATTGTATTATTGCTGTTCATCATGCTGCTCCACATTGTATTATTGCTGTTCATCATGCTGCTCCACGTTGTATTATTGTTGTACATCATGCTGCTCCACATTGTATTATTGTTGTTCATCATGCTGCTCCACATTGTATTTTTGTTGTTCATCATGCTGTTCCACATTGTATTATTATTGTTCATCATGCTGTTCCACATTGTATTATAGTTGTTCATCATGCTGCTCCATGTTGTATTTTTGTTGTTCATCATGCTGCTCCATGTTGTATTATTGTTGTTCATCATGCTGTACCACATTGTACTATTGTTGTTCATCATGCTGTTTCACGTTGTATTATTGTTGTTCATCATGCTGCTCCACGTTGTATTATTGTTGTTCATCATGCTGTTACACATTGTATTATTATTGTTCATCATGCTGCTCCATGTTGTATTATTGTTGTTCATCATGCTGCTCCATGTTGTATTATCGTTGTTCATCATGTTGCTCCATGTTGTATTATTGTTGTTCATCATGCTGCTCCACATTGTATTATTATTGTTCATCATGCTGCTCCACGTTGTATTATTGTTGTTCAACATGCTGCTCCATGTTGTATTATTGTTGTTCATCATGCTGCTCCATGTTGTATTATTGTTGTTCATAGGTTCATAGGTTCATACTAGGCTATCTGCCCTAGGGCATTTGTAAGTCTAGCCAGAGTGTGTTTGGCTTTCGCCACCCATTTAAATGAATTTTACTATGCCTTTTTTCGAGGTTTAGTTTACTGTGCCTCTGTCTAACAGTGACACAGACGTGATACCCGGGGTAAACTATGATCTCCCATCCACTCATCAAGATTCCTCTTGAAGAGAGTCAGTGAGGGACTCTGCCTAACCTGGACTGGGATTTTATTCCAGAGTGAAGGGAGCCTCTGGGTGATGAATCTGTCCTTCCAGCATGTCCTATTTATTTCTGTGCTGAGGTTCAAGTCCCTCGAGCATGTAGCTCGATGGGATTTGGATTTTCTGTGGTGCAGCATGTCCATTAATTCCAGGTTGGACATGGCTTTATACGTCAGGCACAGATCGCCTCTAAGCAGGCGGTATGCAACCGAGTAGAGCTGGAGTTTCTTTAATCGGGCAGCATATGGCATCTATTTGAGCCCTTTGATCCTCTTGGTGAGGTACTTTTGGGGTCTTTCTAGTTGCTGCAGGTGTCTGGTAAGGTACATCCCAAAAGAGGCATTGTACTCAATTATGGGCCTGATGAGGGATGAGTAAAGACCTCCTCTGATCTAGATGTGAATCCCTTCATGATTAGGTGGGCTATATACAATGTTTTTCTAACCACTTTGGCCACGGGGTTGTCAAATGAGATATTGCTATCAACTTGGGTCCCCAGGTCGCTAATTACTTCTTCCGTACTTAATGGATTACCACCTATGTGGTAATTTGTGGGCACTTTGTTTTTGCCAAAGGGGATGACTATACACTTTTTGGCATTTAACTTGAGGCCATGGCTCTGGCACCAGTTGTCTGTTTCTATGAGACCCTTTTGGAGGATGCTTGTGTCAGCTGGAGAGTTGATTATGGCGCCCAGTTTGCAGTCATCTGCGAACTTGGTCAGCCACAGTCCTTCCATGTTGGCCTGTACCTCCGAGAAATATATACTGAACAAGAGAGGTCCCAAGCCTGAGCCTTGTGGGATGCCACTTGTAACTGGTTTGGAGTCTGACATGGCTCCAGCAATTCTAACCATGTGGGTTCTGTCCTTGAGCCAGTTTGCAACCCATCTAGTGACATAGGGGTTTATATTTAAGCTGGATAGCTTATCTATGTTGCCCGTGTGGGGTATTATATCGAAGGCTTTTCCGAGGTCCAGATAGGCTGTGTGGACCACCTTCCCCTCGTCAATGGCCTTGGTGACTGTTTCAAAGAAATCGACCCGGTTTAAGAGGCAGGATCTGCCCTTAACAAAGCCGAACTGGGTAGGATCCAGTGTCTGTAGGTCCCCAATATCTTTATTTATGAGTTCCATGATGATCCTTTCCATAGCTTTGCAGATCAAGCTAGTCAGGAACCTGATCATGCTGCTCCACATTGTATTATTGTTGTTCATCATGCTGCTCCACGTTGTATTTTTGTTGTTCATCATGCTGCTCCATGTTGTATTATTGTTGTTCATCATGCTGTACCACATTGTACTATTGTTGTTCATCATGCTGTTCTATGTTGTATTATTGTTGTTCATCATGCTGCTCCACATTGTATTTTTGTTGTTCATCATGCTGCACCACATTATTTTATTGTTGTTCATCATGCTGCTCCATGCTGTATTATTGTTGTTCATCATGCTGTACCACATTGTACTATTGTTGTTCATCATGCTGTTCCACGTTGTATTATTGTTGTTCATCATGCTGCTCCATGTTGTATTATTGTTGTTCATCATACTGTTCCACATTGTATTATGGTTGTTCATCATGCTGTTCCACATTGTAATATTGTCATTCATCATGCTGTTCCACATTGTATTATTGTTGTGATCCATGCTGTATTATTATTGTTAATTATGCTGTTCCACATTGTATTATTATTGTTCATCATGCTGCTCCACGTTGTATTATTGTTGTTCAACATGCTGCTCCATGTTGTATTATTGTTGTTCATCATGCTGCTCCACATTGTATTATTGTTGTTCATAGGTTCATAGGTTCATACTAGGCTATCTGCCCTAGGGCATTTGTAAGCCTAGCCAGAATGTGTTTGGCTTTCGCCACCCATTTAAATGAATTTCACTATGCCTTTTCTCGAGGTTTAGTTTACTGTGCCTCTGTCTAACAGTGACACAGACGTGATACCCAGGGTAAACCTATGATCTCCCATCCACTCATCAAGATTCCTCTTGAAGAGAGTCAGTGAGGGACTCTGCCTAACCTGGACTGGGATTTTATTCCAGAGTGAAGGGAGCTTCTGGGTTATGAATCTGTCCCTCCAGCATGTCCTATTTATTTCTGTGCTGAGGTTCAAGTCCCTCGAGCATGTAGCTCGATGGGATTTGGATTTTCTATAGTGCAGCATGTCCATTAATTCCAGGTTGGACATGGCTTTATACGTCAGGCACAGATCGCCTCTAAGCAGGCGGTATGCAACCGAGTAGAGCTGGAGTTTCTTTAACCGGGCAGCATATGGCATCTGTTTGAGCCCTTTGATCCTCTTGGTGAGGTACTTTTAGGGTCTTTCTAGTTACTGCAGGTGTCTGGTAAGGTACATCCCAAAAGGGGCATTGTACTCAATTATGGGCCTGATGAGGGATGAGTAAAGAGGCACAATGACCTCCCCTGATCTAGATATTAATCCCTTCATGATTAGGTGGCCTATATACAATGTTTTTCTAACCACTTTGGCCACGTGGTTGTCAAATGAGATATTGCTATCAACTTGGGTCCCCAGGTCGCTAATTACTTCTTCCGTACTTAATTGATTACCACCTATGTGGTAATTTGTGGGCACTTTGTTTTTGCCAAAGGGGATGACAATACACTTTTTGGCATTTAGCTTGAGGCCATGGCTCTGGCACCAGTTGTCTGTTTCTATGAGACCCTTTTGGAGGATGCTTGTGTCAGCTGGAGAGTTGATTATGGCGCCCAGTTTGCAGTCATCTGCGAACTTGGTCAGCCACAGTCCTTCCATGTTGGCCTGTACCTCCGAGAAATATATACTGAATAAGAGAGGTCCCAAGCCTGAGCCTTGTGGGATGCCACTTGTAACTGGTTTGGAGTCTGACATGGCTCCAGCAATTCTAACCATGTGGGTTCTGTCCTTGAGCCAGTTTGCAACCCATCTAGTGACATAGGGGTTTATATTTAAGCTGGATAGCTTATCTATGATGCCCATGTGGGGTATTATATCGAAGGCTTTTCCGAGGTCCAGATAGGCTGTGTGGACCACCTTCCCCTCGTCAATGGCCTTGGTGACTATTTCAAAGAAATTGCCCAGGTTTAAGAGGCAGGATCTGCCCTTAACAAAGCCGAACTGGGTAGGATCCAGTGTCTGTAGGTCCCCAATATCTTTATTTATGAGTTCCATCATGATCCTTTCCATAGCTTTGCAGACCAAGCTAGTCAGGAACCTGATCATGCTGCTCCACATTGTATTATTGTTGTTCATCATGCTGCTCCATGTTGTATTATCGTTGTTCATCATGTTGCTCCATGTTGTATTATTGTTGTTCATCATGCTGTTTCACATTGTATTATGGTTGTTCATCATGCTGCTCCACATTGTAATATTGTTGTTCACCATGCTGCTCCATGCTGTATTATTATTGTTAATTATGCTGTTCCACATTGTATTATTATTGTTCATCATGCTGCTCCACGTTGTATTATTGTTGTTCATCATGCTGCTCCATGTTGTATTATTGTTGTTCATCATGCTGCTCCATGTTGTATTATTGTTGTTCATCATGCTGCTCCACATTGTATTATTATTGTTCATCATGCTGCTCCACGTTGTATTATTGTTGTTCATCATGCTGCTCCATGTTGTATTATTGTTGTTCATCATACTGTTCCACATTGTATTATGGTTGTTCATCATACTGCTCCACATTGTAATATTGTCATTCATCATGCTGTTCCACATTGTATTATTGTTGTGCTCCATGCTGTATTATTATTGTTAATTATGCTGTTCCACATTGTATTATTATTGTTCATCATGCTGCTCCACGTTGTATTATTGTTGTTCAACATGCTGCTCCATGTTGTATTATTGTTGTTCATCATGCTGCTCCACGTTGTATTATTGTTGTTCATAGGTTCATATTTTCATAGGTTCATACTAGGCTATCTGCCCTAGGGCATTTGCAAGCCTAGCCAGAGTGTGTTTGGCTTTCGCCACCCATTTAAATGAATTTTACTATGCCTTTTTTCGAGGTTTAGTTTACTGTGCCTCTGTCTAACAGTGACACAGACGTGATACCCGGGGTAAACCTATGATCTCCCATCCACTCATCAAGATTCCTCTTGAAGAGAGTCAGTGAGGGACTCTGCCTAACCTGGACTGGGATTTTATTCCAGAGTGAAGGGAGCCTCTGGATTATGAATCTGTCCCTCCAGCATGTCCTATTTATTTCTGTGCTGAGGTTCAAGTCCCTCGAGCACGTAGCTCGATGGGATTTGGATTTTCTGTGGTGCAGCATGTCCATTAATTCCAGGTTGGACATGGCTTTATACGTCAGGCACAGATCGCCTCTAAGCAGGCGGTATGCAACCGAGTAGAGCTGGAGTTTCTTTAACCGGGCAGCATATGGCATCTTTTTCAGCCCTTTGATCCTCTTGGTGAGGTACTTTTGGGGTCTTTCTAGTTGCTGCAGGTGTCTGGGAAGGTACATCCCAAAAGGGGCATTGTACTCAATTATGGGCCTGATGAGGGATGAGTAAAGAGGCACAATGACCTCCTCTGATCTAGATGTGAATCCCTTCATGATTAGGTGGGCTATATACAATGTTTTTCTAACCACTTTGGCCACATGGTTGTCAAATGAGATATTGCTATCAACTTGGGTCCCCAGGTCGCTAATTACTTCTTCCGTACTTAATGGATTACCACCTATGTGGTAATTTGTGGGCACTTTGTTTTTGCCAAAGGGGATGGCTATACACTTTTTGGCATTTAGCTTGAGGCCATGGCTCTGGCACCAGTTGTCTGTTACTATGAGACCCTTTTGGAGGATGCTTGTGTCAGCTGGATAGTTGATTATGGCGCCCAGTTTGCAGTCATCTGCGAACTTGGTCAGCCACAGTCCTTCCATGTTGGCCTGTACCTCCGAGAAATATATACTGAACAAGAGAGGTTCCAAGCCTGAGCCTTGTGGGATGCCACTTGTAACTGGTTTGGAGTCTGACATGGCTCCAGCAATTCTAACCATGTGGGTTCTGTCCTTGAGCCAGTTTGCAACCCATCTAGTGACATAGGGGTTTATATTTAAGCTGGATAGCTTATCTATGATGCCCGTGTGGGGTATTATATCGAAGGCTTTTCTGAGGTCCAGATAGGCTGTGTGGACCACCTTCCCCTCGTCAATGGCCTTGGTGACTGTTTCAAAGAAATCGGCCAGGTTTAAGAGGCAGGATCTGTCCTTAACAAAGCCGAACTGGGTAGGATCCAGTGTCTGTAGGTCCCCAATATCTTTATTTATGAGTTCCATGATGATTCTTTCCATAGCTTTGCAGACCAAGCTAGTCAGGAACCTGATCATGCTGCTCCACATTGTATTATTGTTGTTCATCATGCTGCTCCACGTTGTATTTTTGTTGTTCATCATGCTGCTCCATGTTGTATTATTGTTGTTCATCATGCTGTACCACATTGTACTATTGTTGTTCATCATGCTGTTCTATGTTGTATTATTGTTGTTCATCATGCTGCTCCACATTGTATTTTTGTTGTTCATCATGCTGCACCACATTATATTATTGTTGTTCATCATGCTGCTCCATGCTGTATTATTGTTGTTCATCATGCTGTACCACATTGTACTATTGTTGTTCATCATGCTGTTCCACGTTGTATTATTGTTGTTCATCATGCTGCTCCATGTTGTATTATTGTTGTTCATCATACTGTTCCACATTGTATTATGGTTGTTCATCATGCTGCTCCACATTGTAATATTGTCATTCATCATGCTGTTCCACATTGTATTATTGTTGTGCTCCATGCTGTATTATTATTGTTAATTATGCTGTTCCACATTGTATTATTATTGTTCATCATGCTGCTCCACGTTGTATTATTGTTGTTCATCATGCTGCTCCATGTTGTATTATTGTTGTTCATCATGCTGCTCCACATTGTATTATTATTGTTCATCATGCTGCTCCACGTTGTATTATTGTTGTTCATCATGCTGCTCCATGTTGTATTATTGTTGTTCATCATGCTGCTCCATGTTGTATTATTGTTGTTCATCATGCTGCTCCACATTGTATTATTATTGTTCATCATGCTGCTCCACGTTGTATTATTGTTGTTCATCATGCTGCTCCATGTTGTATTATCGTTGTTCATCATGTTACTCTATGTATTACTGTTGTTCATCATGCTGTTCCACATTGTATTATTGTTGTGCATCATGCTGCTCCACATTGTATTATTGTTGTGCATCATGCTGCTCCACATTGTATTATTGTTGTTCATCATGCTGCTCCATGCTGTATTATTGTTGTTCATCATGCTGCTCCACATTGTATTATTGTTGTTCATCATGCTGCTCCATGTTGTATTATTGTTGTTCATCATGCTGCATCACATTGTATTATTGTTGTTCATCATGCTGCTCCATGCTGTATTATTATTGTTAATTATGCTGTTCCACATTGTATTATTATTGTTCATCTTGCTGTTCCATATTGTATTATTGTTGTTCATCATGATGCTCCAAGTTGTATTATTGTTGTTCATCATGCTGTTCCACATTGTATTATTGTTGTTCATCATGCTGCTCCACATTGTACTATTGTTGTTCATCATGCTGCTCCACATTGTAATATTGTCATTCATCATGCTGTTCCACATTGTATTATTGTTGTTCATCATGCTGCTCCAAGTTGTTTTATTGTTGTTCATTATGCTGTTCCAAGTTGTATTATTGTTGTTCATCATGCTGCTCCACATTGTATTATTGTTGTTCATCATGCTGCTCCACGTTTCATCTAAAACAGATTATCAAAAGAATTGGAAATCTCCACCAACACATAAATAAAAGCTGCTGGAGAGATACATTTATTATCAAATCCCTCCCCACCTCTAGAACAGATTTCCCCTGCAAGTTAAACAAAGTGATGCCAAAGCATCCTTGAAATTAAACCTGGATGATGGGATGAATAGCCTTAAATCTTCTCCTGGAATGACCTGATTTATCCCTTTTGAGGGGTACACTATGAGGGTGGGTACTGGCAAGGTTTATATGGTCTTGTGACTCAATTTGCTTCTGGTTCCTGTGACCAGGTGATTCCATGTGAATAAAAGAAACAGACAGTATTCATTATCTGCATTCCTCCACATGTTAAAAATAGCTAAGGATATTTTGATACGTGAACATTACAGTTGTAGATGTATACATCCATAGATGTCATGTGTGTGGCATAAGCATGCTGTAGACAAATACATCCATAGCTGTCATGTATGTGGCATAAGCATGCTGTAGACATATGCATCCATAAGTGTAATTTGTGTGGCATAAGCATACTATAGATGTATACATCCATAAGTGTTATGTGTGTGGCATAAGCATGCTGTAGATGTATACATCCATAGGTGTAATGTGTGTGGCATAAGCATGCTGTAGATGTATACATCCATAGGTGTCATATTTGTGGCATAAGCATGGAAGTAGGCAGTTCATCAAACACTCCTCTATTACCAGATGGTTTGCTAGATTATGTGGCCCAGCCACCAACCCTTCTGCCAACAGAGGCCACCCCTCTCTAATCAGCCAGCCATTGTGTGGTCATTGTGGCAGTCCCTGAACTCAGCCATACTGAAAACACATACTATGGCCATCTGATTCCCACACTTTCTTGGTGTTAACTGGTCTTACTTTCACATTATTACTTTGTTTTTACGTTTTTAGACTTTCTTGTTGCAAAGTCTTGGAGTAAAGGGTTTGAGCAAATGGTTTTGTGAATACGAACTCTATAAACTACAGAGACAATAATATTCATATAGGTATATTAAAATATCATCATGATATTCTTAGACTGCAACCTTAAAAATGCTACTGGGTTAAAACACTCACTGAGTAATTTCAGTAGGAAGGAAACAGCACTGCAGTATATCAATAATAAACCTGAACAGCTAGGAACTCAGTGGAAGCAAAATGCAAAACAAGGGAATGAGATTGAATTGAAATTTACATAAACTATGAAACTAGACATTTCAGATTCTAGACATGCAAGGAAATGTTTAGAGTGTGATAAAACAAACAATGATGTGTATACAAAATAAAAGTCAGAAGTTAAAATCCTGCACCTTTTATATACCAGCACTTCTGAATGTTGTTTCAGCAGTGGCAGAAAACAATGGTAGCCCATACTCTCTGAGAGGAAAAAAGTCAAGTTCATGGTAAGATCTTTCAAGCATTCAGAGACTGTTACTTCATACATGGAGCGCAATCCTGAATTACTTTCTTTTTTTAATCAGGGAATCAATATGATTAGTGTAAGACAAATTACTGCCTACCAAAGTGCGTAAATATTTAACACGTTCAACTTTTTAAAATTATGATTCAGGCTCGATCTTTGATTTACTGTATGTGGGTTACCTGCAGCATCATTTATTACAGACCCAGGCATCATATGTCTGACCTTTCTTGTATTCAAGGTTAATTTGTTATTCATCACCAGCTGAGCAGTAAAACAAATGTCCTGTTCTACTCAAAAGTCAAAGACACAGAATGGATATGCTGCATACAAGCCATTGCAAACTATGTAGAAGAGAGCTTGGATATTTTCAAATTCACAGTGATGAATTGGTAAGAAATTGAACAGAACAAGGTTCAAGAATGAGCCAAGGATAACTAGACACACATGCATACATACATATATACATATATCTGTCTATATATACATCTATATACATGGGTGCATGTTCCTTCACCAAAAATATAAAATTATTGAAAAAATCAAACTGAAGACCAAAATCGTAATCCCCAACCTTCATCAGACATACACAAAATGACAACCATGATGCCTTCTTTAAATACATGGCTTAATGAGATTACATTTTTGTTAATTGAATGATTCATTAATTATGCTTAAATAACAAAACTGTGAATATCCTATCTGAAATAAATGCATACAAGAAGGCTATAGTTTTTCCCCAACAAAACAGAATAAATATGAACATTTTACATGTAAATGAATGTTTGTATAAAATACATGTAAACTATGATTTAAACTGTAGAATAATAAAAATATATAAATGTATATATTGATTCACAATAAATTAACATCACTTTAAGTTAAAAAATTAATTAATTGGTTGAGAATCATGATTATTATTTCTCTACCCTACCATAATATCATGTTTTACTCCAATATTAAAATTCATATTTAGCAGCATTTAAACAAAATAAATTAAAATAAAACAAAACAACACAAAACACAACAAAACAACACTAAATGTTATACCTAGCCAGCTATACTAGCATCACCTCATTAATGCTTTTAATTTTAGTATGCTTTTAGTGATGCATACTCATTAAGACCTGGAGAAATATAGGCTGCTGTTCTAATTTGCCATAGTAATTCTTGTTCTTCTAACCAAAGTTGCCATGGTCTAATACTGATATTGATTTGTTGAATGACCGAAAATACAAAGCTATGATCAGGTTCATCATGTATGTGCCTTTGTTAAATCTTTTCTGCCAACAGCATACAGATGCTCATATACTCTCTTCTTGAGTGATCTTTCCGTTTTGCCTATATAAAATGCATAACATTTTATACACCACTCTGTTACTATCACAGTTATCACTATTCCCTGTCTTTATGTGCTTACATTGAGGACACATGCCATTTTGACATACCAATATTTGTCCTAGTTGGTTTATGGCTAGACCTGTCCAACAAACTCTTCAAATTCATACCTCTCTTGTAAACAAACTTGGGTTTTATGCCAATAGCTTTCACTAATTCAGTGTCTTCAATGATAAAATTCAGTTTTATTTATGATGTCTCTAATTTCCTGAAAGTCAACACAAAAGTGAAAATGAAATTAATATTAAAATGTGATGTGTCTTTATTTGATGATTCTACATTAGATTGTATAGAGCCACCTCCTATTTTTGAGACTACCTCATCCTTAACTTCCCTAATTAAAGTGTTTGGATACCCTCTCATGGCAAACTTATTGCTCAAATTATCACATTCAATTATGAAATCATCTTTATCCGACACCATCCTAGCAGCCCTCATCTTCTGGTGAAAGGGATGACGTGAAGAAAGGAATTAGAATGTGTGGGCTTGAATATCTCTGATTTATATTTACTATTCAAGATATCCTTACTTAGTTTTACATCTAAAAAGCACATCTCATTGATACCTACTGAGTAAGTGAATTGTAAAAAATCAGTCATGCTTGTGAGGCTTTCCATAAATTGAGGGATATTAGGTCACTGGCCCTTCAGAAGAAACACATGTCATCTTGGTACCTATTGTACCAAGTGACATGTTGTTCTGAAAGAGAATTCATTTTTCCAATATGCTTAGGACAGATTTGCAGAAACTGCAGCCACATGGGGACCCCATTGCAATCCCAGTTTTCTGAAGGTAAAATTGTCCTTAAAAGTGAGAAAATTATTGAACAAAATGACTTCTAGTAAGGTTTCAACAAGATTCATCTGGTCATTAGAAGCCTCTTTCCTTAACATGAAGTCCCTAGTCCACTCAATGCCTAGTTTCTGGGGTATGACTGTGTATAGATCTTTGATATCCACCACTAAAAATATACAATTTCTATCAATTTGTCTATCCCTTGTAAAAGCTCAAGAATCCTTGCAGATTTGAGGCTCTGTTTTTAATAAAGGTTTCAAAATCTCATCTACCAGTTTGGCACAGGCATATGTAATGGACCCTCGTCCGTCCACAATTGGTCTAAAGGAGGATTTTTAGATCGACATATTTAAATAGTGGAAAGTGTCACTATCTATCATGCCTTCAATAAACAAATCATCCAAAATTCTTTTAATTTTATTATATGCTATATGTATTTCATTCAAACTAGACTGTGTATAACTATCAGAGTCTAGATGTTCTAATAACCTATTCTCATAGAGGTATTCATCCATAAATACCAAGCCCTCCCTTGTCTGGAGACATAACCCTAATGTTGCATTCATTGAGACAAGAATGCTATTTCTTCTTGAGATGTGTTAAGTTTCCTGTTGTGAAGATTAGGTCTATTATTGTCCATTGTTCTTAAATCATTCTCACACGATTGAAGATGCTTGAAACTCTGTGAGTATCTATGAGAGATGGTGTGTTACCTAGTCTGAATGCCAAATTAAGTTTTAATTTCAGATCTACAATAGTTCTAACTGCATTGCATTTCTTATCCGGCACAAAACTAAGACCTCTCGATAAAAAATTAATGACATTCTGTTCTACAGTAAGTACTGTGTAATTGTAGATCTTAAAATCTCCTGACTGACTAGTTAGAACACTAGGGCAACTATCCTCTATATTACTTATCTCCTCCGTTGGTTCCCCTTCCTCCTCCTCTGTGTTTTCCCTCTCTGATTGGAAGATTTAACAAATGCTCTTGCCAGGCACATACATGATGAACCTGATCATAGCTTTGTATTTTCGGTCATTCAACAAATCAATATCAGTATTAGGGGTGGACCATGGCAACTTTGGTTAGAAGAACAAGAATTACTATGGCAAATTAGAACAGCAGCCTATATTTCTCCAGGTCTTAATGAGTATGCATCACTAAAAAGCATACTAAAATTAAAAGCATTAATGAGGTGATGCTAGTATAGCTGTATAACATTTATTGGCGAGTGTTGTTTTGTTGTGTTTTGTGTTGTTTTGTTTTATTTTAATTTATTTTGTTTAAATGCTGCTAAATATGAATTTTAATATTGGAGTAAAACATGATATTATGAAATAATAATCATGATTCTCAACCAATTAATTAATTTTTTAACTTAAAGTGATGTTAATTTATTGTGAATCAATATATACATTTATATATTTTTATTATTCTACAGTTTAAATCATAGTTTACATGTATTTTATACAAACATTCATTTACATGTAATATGTTCATATTTATTCTGTTTTGTTAAAACTATAGCCTTCTTGTATGCAATATTCACAGTTTTGTTATTTAAGCATAATTAATGAATCATTCAATTAACAAAATGTAATCTCATTAAGCCATGTATTTAAAGAAGGCATCATGGTCATAAGCCATGTATTTGTGTATGTCTGATGAAGGTTTCTACTATTTTTGGATTTTGGTCTTCAGTTTGATTTTTACCAGTTTGTTATGTCGGCATCATGGGACTGGGTCACAACCTCTTTTTTCCCAAGAGGAAGAGTTAGTTCCTAGTGTTCAACATAATGGAACTAACTTACAGAATAGTCATAGACCTTACGGTGTTGGTTAATATGTTGTTAACCAAAGTAGACAATTTGTTCAAGCTTGCATTAGGAACAATACTACTCAACAAGCTGTACCTGATGGGACTGGGACTGATCCAGCCAGCTCAGCGTGTACAGGGTAGGCAGGAACCACAAGCTCAATGGAAATCAACCCAAACGGCAGCTCCTACATCGAATAATGCCATGGGGAATAACACAGATTTGCTAATGATAACACATCTATTCCATCGATGGCCACCTTTTGCCAAGAAGGACTTTTTCGTCACTGGACAATAACAATTCTAATGTAACCACTATTTCTGATGGGAATAATACGGTGAGCTCATCTATGTTTATGGACAAACTCAATTTATTTGATAATAAGTTGTTTCACTGTAGGAAACTTCAATTAGAAGTTTCATATTTACAGGAATGTATAAATTTTAATAATTCTGTGTATCATCAAGAGCTCATTGCTTTATTTGATAAACAGGGCATTGAGTTCTTAAATTCTTTGATTAATTTTTATAATGTGGAACTCAATACACTACAAGTGGATTTAACACAACTTGAAATGTTTCTTCAGAGTCACTCTGAGTTTATCAGATATAAATATGATTATGCAAGGATTTTATCTAGCATTGATGCAACCATTAACAAATTAGTGGTTAACAAGAAAAGAAAAATTGACCGAGATTTAAAAGAATATGGTAACAAAAGGCGTACCCCCCTCCCCCTTTGAATCAAACCAACTTGTTTAATACAAACAATAATCAAGTTATTGATCCCCCTTCTCAAGTGGAAGCACAAGACATTAATGAGAACTCTGAAGCGCCCCAAATAGAAAGAAGTGAGCATCATCGAAATCAAAGCCATCAGGTTAATAATGCTAACATAAATGCTGGCAATTATAACCAGGGTCAACAGGCTTATAACTTGAATGCTAATAACCAGGGTTTTCACATGGTGGGGGATGCCACAGGAACAACAACAACTCCACTTCCAATCAGAGGGAAAACACAGAGGAGGAGGAAGGGGCGGAGGAGATAAGTAATATAGAGGATAGTTGCCCTAGTGTTCTAACTAGTCAGTCAGGAGATTTTAAGATCTACAATTACACAGTACTTACTGTAGAACAGAATGTCATTAATTTTTTATCGAGAGGTCTTAGTTTTGTGGATAAGAAATGCAATGCAGTTAGAACTATTGTAGATCTGAAATTATATGTAACTTAATTTGGCATTCAGACTAGGTCACTCACCATCTCTCATAGATACTGACAGAGTTGCAAGCATCTTCAAACTCCCATTACATAATTGTGTGAGAATGATTTAAGATCAATGGTCAATAATAGACCTAATCTTCACAACAGGAAACTTAACACATCTCAAGAAGAAATAGCATTCTTGTCTCTCCTTAATGAATGCAACATTAGGGTTATGTCTCCAGACAAGGGAGGGGGCTTGGTATTTATGGATGAATACCTCTATGAGAATAGGTTATTAGAACATCTAGACTCTGATAGTTATACACAGTCTAGTTTGAATGAAATACATATAGCATATAATAAAATTAAAAGAATTTTGGATGATTTGTTTATTGAAGGCATGATAGATAGTGACACTTTCCACTATTTAAATATGTCAAAAATTCCTACTTTGTTTAAAATCCACAAGGATCTAAAAATCCTCCTTTTAGACCAATTGTGGTCCATTACATATGCCTGTGCCAAACTGGTAGATGAGATTTTGAAACCTTTATTAAAAACAGAGCCTCAAATCTGCAAGGATTCTTGGAGCTTTTTACAAGGGATAGACAAAATGGCGTTTGATAGAAATTGTATATTTTTAGTGGTGGATATCAAAGATCTATACACAGTCATACCCCAGAAACTAGGCATTGAGTGGACTAGGGACTTCATGTTAAGGAAAGAGGCTTCTAATGACCAGATGAATCTTGTTGAAACCTTACTAGAAGTCATTTTGTTCAATAATTTTCTCACTTTTAAAGGACAATTTTACCTTCAGAAAACTGGGATTGCAATGGGGTCCCCATGTGGCTGCAGTTTTGCAAATTCTGTCCTAGCATATTGGGAAAATGAATTCCTCTTTCAGAACAACTTATACATGTCACTTGGTACAATAGGTACCAAGATGACATGTGTTTCTTCTGGAAAGGGCCAGTTGACCTAATCCCTCAATTTATGGAAAGCCTCACAAGCATGACTGATTTTTTACAATTCACTTACTCAGTAGGTATCAATGAGATGTGCTTTTTAGATGTAAAACTAAGTAAGGATATCTTGAATAGTAAATATAAATCAGAGATATTCAGGAAGCCCACACATTCTAATTCCTTTTCACCAGAAGAGGTGTCGGATAAAGATGATTTCATAATTGAATGTGATAATTTGAGCAATAAGTTTGCCATGAGAGGGTATCCAAACACTTTAATTAGGGAAGTTAAGGATGAGGTAGTCTCAAATTAATAGGAGGTGGCTCTATACAATCTAATGTAGAATCATCAAATAAAGACACATCACATTTTAATATTAATTTCATTTTCACTTTTTGTGTTGACTTTCAGGAAATTAGAGACATCATAAATAAAAACTGGAATTTTATCATTGAAGACACTGAATTAGTGAAAGCTATTGGCATAAAACCCAAGTTTGTTTACAAGAGAGGTATGAATTTGAAGAGTTTGTTGGACAGGTCTAGCCATAAACCAACTAGGACAAATATTGGTATGTCAAAATGTGGCATGTGTCCTCAATGTAAGCACATAAAGACAGGGAATAGTGTGTGTATTAGGGGGAAAACCTATGCCATAAAAGGGAGACATAACTGTGATAGTAACAGAGTGGTGTATGTGGCGGAGTGCATAAAATGTTATGCATTTTATATAGGCAAACGGAAAGATCACTCAAGAGAGTATATGAGCATCTGTATGCTGTTGGCAGAAAAGATTTAACAAATGCTCTTGCCAGGCACATACATGATGAACCTGATCATAGCTTTGTATTTTCGGTCATTCAACAAATCAATATCAGTATTAGGGGTGGACCATGGCAACTTTGGTTAGAAGAACAAGAATTACTATGGCAAATTAGAACAGCAGCCTATATTTCTCCAGGTCTTAATGAGTATGCATCACTAAAAAGCATACTAAAATTAAAAGCATTAATGAGGTGATGCTAGTATAGCTGGCTAGGTATAACATTTATTGGCGAGTGTTGTTTTGTTGTGTTTTGTGTTGTTTTGTTTTATTTTAATTTATTTTGTTTAAATGCTGCTAAATATGAATTTTAATATTGGAGTAAAACATGATATTATGGTGTAGGGTAGAGAAATAATAATCATGATTCTCAACCAATTAATTAATTTTTTAACTTAAAGTGATGTTAATTTATTGTGAATCAATATATACATTTATATATTTTTATTATTCTACAGTTTAAATCATAGTTTACATGTATTTTATACAAACATTCATTTACATGTAAAATGTTCATATTTATTCTGTTTTGTTGGGGAAAAACTATAGCCTTCTTGTATGCATTTATTTCAGATAGGATATTCACAGTTTTGTTATTTAAGCATAATTAATGAATCATTCAATTAACAAAAATGTAATCTCATTAAGCCATGTATTTAAAGAAGGCATCATGGTTGTCATTTTGTGTATGTCTGATGAAGGTTGGGGGATTACACTACATTAAACAGTCCGTGCAACTTTTTGGTCTCTGCTTGGTGCGTTTCTACTATTTTTTGGATAAAATTATTGAACCTGAAGCGAGCAGGCTCCAATGCTTCATCACAAACCTATTGAAAATTAAACAAAACAAAAAAAATTACTTTTATTTATTTATTTATGTATTTGTTTATTTATTTTTGCAAAAGGTAAGCCCTCCTGCAACCTCCATGTGGGGGATACACCCTCAGCACCCTTCCTTTCAATTATATATATATATATATATATATATATATATATATATATATATATATATTTCACATGACTAAAAACTCAAAATACTGAAAACTCATTTAACTGAGTCTCATTATACTGAAAGCTTATGATGCTGAATTTCAAAAAAATTAATATTAAGCCATAGACATACACATAATGCGAATAGCGTGCTCCGCTAATGCGTCTCTCTCAAGTGTCATAACATAGTTAGGTAGGGGTTTGAATCCTGCAACTGCTCAGTGTGTGTGTGTGTGTGGGGGTTAGGGTGTGTGCAATTTTCTCAAAATGGCAATAGCGTAATGGTAGAGCGTTTGCACAAAGAAGAGACATTCATGGTTCGAGTCCCACCACTCCCCTTCTTATTCATGTTTCATATACTGCTCAGACAAGCTCCACGTGGGTTTACAGAGTGGTCCTAGCAGCAAGGAACTCGAAAAAGCGACTACCTTCTGGATTTAAGTATCTTTGCTTTTTTTTCACTGAAAATAGCTTCTGCTGCTTACTTTAAACTAGCCTGAACTGTTTTTTTTTACTGATCACTGCATTTATTTTAAAAATTGCACTTAAAGTTACATTTAGTCGAATTTAGTCGAAAGTTTGCTGTTTGTTTGTTTAAATGAACTGTGGAGGCTGCCCACTAAAGTGTGCTAGCCTGTGTAACTAATTTATCACTGTCTCTGCATTTTCTGTGTATTTCTGCAAAAAAAAACAAAAAAACAAAAAAATAATCCTTGTTTTCCTGCCTTTTTCGACTAGTTTAGACCAGTATACAGGCATTGCTGTATTCTGGGCTGTGGTGTAGTTCCTGTGTTGTCCATTACCTTACTTGGATAAAAGGAAGTTTCTTTGCTCACCAGTGGGAGTGGGGAGCCTTGAGCAGCCTACCTATCCTTGGGGGAAGTGACCTCAGCACAAGAAGCTATTAGTAATTGGTTGTTTGGGACCATTCCTAGCTCTTTTGTAGTTCACTGCTTAAAATCCGCCTCTGGGTGTTTTTTTCTGGCTATACTGCTCAGACAAGCTCCACGTGGGTTTACAGAGTGGTCCTAGCAGCAAGGAACTCAAAAAAACGAATACCTTCTGGATTTAAGTATCTTTGCTTTTTTTTTCACTGAAAATAGCTTCTGCTGCTTACTTTAAACTAGCCTGAACAGTTTTTCTACTGATTACTGCATTTATTTTAAAAATTGCACTTAAAGTTACATTTAGTCGAATTTAGTCGAAAGTTTGCTGTTTGTTTGTTTAATTGAACTGTGGAGGCTGCCCACTAAAGTGTGCTAGCCTGTGTAACTAATTTATCACTGTCTCTGCATTTTCTGTGTATTTCTGCAAAAAAAAAACAAAAAAACAAAAAAAATAATACTTGTTTTCCCGCCTTTTTCGACTAGTTTAGACCAGTATACAGGCATTGCTGTATTCTGGGCTGTGGTGTAGTTCCTGTGTTGTCCATTACCTTACTTGGCTAAAAGGAAGTTTCTTTGCTCACCAGTGGGAGTGGGGAGCCTTGAGCAGCCTACCTATCCTTGGGGGAAGTGACCTCAGCACAAGAAGCTGTTAGTAATTGGTTGTTTGGGACCATTCCTAGCTCTTTTGTAGTTCACTGCTTAAAATCCGCCTCTGGGTGTTTTTTTCTGGCTATACTGCTCAGACAAGCTCCACGTGGGTTTACAGAGTGGTCCTAGCAGCAAGGAACTCGAAAAAGCGACTACCTTCTGGATTTAAGTATCTTTGCTTTTTTTCACTGAAAATAGCTTCTGCTGCTTACTTTAAACTAGCCTGAACTGTTTTTTTACTGATTACTGCATTTATTTTAAAAATTGCACTTAAAGTTACATTTAGTCAAATTTAGTCGGAAGTTTGCTGTTTGTTTGTTTAATTGAACTGTGGAGGCTGCCCACTAAAGTGTGCTAGCCTGTGTAACTAATTTATCACTGTCTCTGCATTTTCTGTGTATTTCTGCAAAAAACAAAACAATAATCCTTGTTTTCCCGCCTTTTTCGACTAGTTTAGACCAGTATACAGGCATTGCTGTATTCTGGGCTGTGGTGTAGTTCCTGTGTTGTCCATTACCTTACTTGGATAAAAGGAAGTTTCTTTGCTCACCAGTGGGAGTGGGGAGCCTTGAGCAGCCTACCTATCCTTGGGGGAAGTGACCTCAGCACAAGAAGCTGTTAGTAATTGGTTGTTTGGGACCATTCCTAGCTCCTTTGTAGTTCACTGCTTAAAATCCGCCTTTGCACGGCTTTGCGCGGTCGTGCGCATAGCGCAGCGCTGGTTAAACCAGGTTAAACTTGGTTAAACAAGGTTAAACTTTTTCTGGCTCCGCCAAGTCTGCGCTTCAATTTTTCCCTTAGAACTGTTCTACCTGCAATCTAAACAGCCTATACTCTATCTGAAAAGCTCAGCACTTGCTCCTAAAGCATTTTTTATACAGGTAAAGCACTCTTAAACAAACGAAAAGTACTTCATTCACCTAAATTCTGTTGAGTACCCATTTCCCTATAGGTCCTTTCTGACATCAGTTACACAGCAATCTTTTTTCACTATTTCTAGCATGTCGAAGGGTCAGTTGCTAGTATCCTCTCCTGTTCAGCTGGTGAATCTGGGAATCTTGAGGCAATGTTACAATTGCCTCATGTACACAGACAACCCTCTCCTCCTCCCAACAAATACAAACATATGCAAGAGATGCAACTATATAGCCAAACTGGAGGCTGAGCTCTCTCAATTCAGTACTGGCAAGACCAGTCAGGAGGAGAAGGTAACCACGCACACCACAAACCCAGTCTCACATAGAACTATCACAACTGCAAAACAAACACATAAACACACAAAAACATACTCGGAGGTGCTGATTAAAAATCTACCAAAACAACAGAGGCCTTCAAAGCAGACACCCAAGCAACCACCACCTCAAGACATAGCAAATGCAGCACATAGTTCACAAAGTCAGTGTGCTAAACAGTCACAGCCCTTAAGGCCAAACAACATGCCAGACACACTTGTAATAGGTGACTCCATAGTCAGGCACACTGATGTCCCGCTCACCAGACTGAACAAGGAGAGGGTCACAGTAAGCTGCCTGTCGGGAGCTAGAATCCGCCACATAACACAAGCACTCAGGTCACTCAACAGCAAGTACAAATATGACTCAGTCATTGTACATGCAGGTGTGAACGACCTGAGATGTACCTCCCTGGACTACATGAAAAGAGACATAGAGGAGCTCTCTGATTATGTAGCCCAGGCTGGTATGACCCTGACCCTGAGCAGCATCTTACCCTCACCAAGAATGATGCCACAGTACAAAGACAAAATGATCAGTTTTAACAATTGGCTTAATTACTGGTGTCATTCTAAGGGGATCCAGTGTCTGTCTGCTTGGGATGACATGCTTGACAAGCCACGCTGCTTCGCAAGGGATGGTTTGCACCTGTCACCCCTGGGCTTCCGGATATTGGCCAAGGCTCTTGCCACCCCCATAGTGCCTTTTTTAGGCAAGGCTCAAATGACAAACCTACCTCCCTAGAAAACACAAGTGGAAAAAAACTAAGGGTAATGCTGCTCAATGCCAGAAGTCTAAACCTCAAGATGCACACCCTCGAAGCCCTCCTCAGTATGGAGAACATCGATGTCTGTGCAGTGACTGAAACCTGGTTCAAGGCTCCTGAGAGCACCCCAGCACTATCAGGTTTTACCTCATATCATGCTTTCCCGCCCCAAAACTTGGACAGAACCACAAAAGGAGGAGGAGTATCCATTTTCATCAAAGATACCCACACCTCCAGGTTAGTGGCAACGCACGAAGCATCGGAGACTATCCAGGTGCAACTAACCATAGGCAAAACTGCCTTACAGTTTGTAGCATGCTACAGACCACCCTCTCAAACTCAGGAACCCCACACAGCCTTCCTGAAGACACTGGAGAGTATGAATGTCTCTCCAAATACCATCATTTTGGGAGACTTCAACTACCCAAACATAGACTGGGAACATTACTCAAGCCCCAACACTCTAGCCCAAAGGTTCTTAGAATTCATAAACTCAAATGCAATGGAACAACTAGTCACCATTCCCACAAGAGGAGACAATATACTAGACCTGATCATCACAAACATGGGGACAAAATGCTCCACACCAGAAGTACATCCCTCTTTGGTAAGATCAGACCATAAATTAATCTCACTGGAAATCCACATCCCGCCCCCACCCCCTGCAGAAAAGACCACAGTGAAGAACTTTTCAAAAGCAAACTTCACACTTCTTAAGACTGAAGTGGTATCTTTCAAGGCCCCTGGGCCAGTGGAAACCACAACCCACACTGCTGAATCCTTTGCAAATGCCTTCTATGGGCACCTTCAAGAATGCATGGATCATGCAATCCCAAATAAAACCAAGACCCATTCCCCCAAAGGCAGGCGACCGGTCTGGTGGACCCCAGCCATAAACAAACTTTACAACAGAAGGAGGAAGCTACTACATGACAGAGCAAAATCCCTAAAAGGTAAGGCATCTCTGATCAGTACTAGCAAAAACTACGATCACTCATAAAATCATCCAAGGCCAACTTTGAGAGAAAAATTGCAAATGACACAAAAGACAATCACAAGGCCTTCTTTAGCTATGTTAGAAACCTGGGTGGAAACTCCCAGATATGCTCAGAGTTAGTCCAAAATGACACAAAATACACTGAACCCACTGACATTGCCAACATTCTGGCAGACAGGTTCAGTGCAAATTTCTCCTCCCCAAAAGGAGAAATAACTATCCCAGCAGAGTGTAGCCTCCCTAACATCTCAGATGCCCAGGTGAGAGCCGCCCTCTCTAAAGCTAAAAACACAGCATCAATGGGACCGGATGGTGTCCCGGGCTGTGTGCTACATGAACTCCAAGAGGAACTAAACCCACATATAAGGCTGCTGTTTAATCTTAGCCTTACCACAGGATTCGTACCCAAAGAGTGGTGTACGGCAACAGTGGTCCCACTTCACAAAGGCGGTGCTTCTACGGACCCTGGAAATTACTGCCCCATAAGCCTGACGAGCCTTGTCTGCAAAGCTATGGAGAGGATCATTATGGAACTCATAAACAAAGACATTGGGGACCTACAGACATTGGATCCTACCCAATTTGGCTTTGTCAAGGGCAGATCCTGCCTTCTGAACTTGGTCGACTTTTTTGAAACAGTCACTAAGGCCATTGATGAGGGTAAGGCAGTTCACACAGCCTACCTTGTCCTTGCAAAAGCCTTTGACACAATACCCCACTCGGGCATCATAGACAAACTCACCAGCTTAAATGTAAACCCATATGTCACAAGATGGGTTGCAAACTGGCTCAAGGACAGAACCCACAGGGTCAGAG